>NW_028251801.1:0-73000 GCF_964263255.1 Lissotriton vulgaris | reverse complement strand
CAAAGTCATAATTCACATCCAACAGTCATTTAGAGTCAAAAGATTAAATGTTGAAATTTCATCCATATTGACCATTTTGGGATCGTTCGACAGGTCCGGAGTCATTGTTTTTCATCCGAAAATTGATTTTTCGGACTGTACCAAAAATGATTCAAAATGTCAATTGGATCGTGCCTTGTGTTGAATAACCACTTTTTAAACCCTCACAGTGACCAAAATTGCCATTTTTACAGAGTTTTGCTATCTCAAAAGCTTCCATTTTGACCCGTTTCAGGCACAGAAATGACTTTAAACACACTTATTTTAGTTGACAAAGTCATGATTCACATCCAACAGTCATTTAGAGTCAAAAGATTAAATGTTGAAATTTCATCATCATAGACCATTTTGGGATCGTTCGACAGGTCCGGAGTCATCGTTTTTCATCCAAAAATTGATTTTTTGGACTGTACCAAAAATGATTCAAAATGTCAATTGGATCGTGCCTCATGTTGAATAACCACTTTTTAAACCCTCACAGTGACCAAAATTGCCATTTTTACAGAGTTTTGCTTACTCAAAAGCTTCCATTTTGACCCGTTTCAGGCACAGAAATTACTTTAAACACACTTATTTTAGTTGACAAAGTCATAATTCACATCCAACAGTCATTTAGAGTCAAAAGATTAAATGTTGAAATTTCATCCATATTGACCATTTTGGGATCGTTCGTCATCGTTTTTCATCCGAAAATTGATTTTTTGGACTGTACCAAAAATGATTCAAAATGTCAATTGGATCGTGCCTCATGTTGAATAACCACTTTTTAAACCCTCACAGTGACCAAAATTGCCATTTTTACAGAGTTTTGCTATCTCAAAAGCTTCCATTTTGACCCGTTTCAGGCACAGAAATGACTTTAAACACACTTATTTTAGTTGACAAAGTCATAATTCACATCCAACAGTCATTTAGAGTCAAAAGATTAAATGTTGAAATTTCATCCATATTGACCATTTTGGGATCGTTCGACAGGTCCGGAGTCATCGTTTTTCATCCGAAAATTGATTTTTTGGACTGTACCAAAAATGATCCAAAATGTCAATTGGATCGTGCCTCATGTTGAATAACCACTTTTTAAACCCTCATAGTGACCAAAATTGCCATTTTTACAGAGTTTTGCTTACTCAAAAGCTTCCATTTTGACCCGTTTCAGGCACAGAAATGACTTTAAACACACTTATTCTAGTTGACAAAGTCATAATTCACATCCAACAGTGATTTAGAGTCAAAAGATTAAATGCTAAAATGTCATCATTATAGACCATTTTGGGATCGTTCGACAGGTCCGGAGTCATCGTTTTTCATCCGAAAATTGATTTTTTGGACTGTACCAAAAATGATTCAAAATGTCAATTGGATCGTGCCTCATGTTGAATAACCACTTTTTAAACCCTCACAGTGACCAAAATTGGCATTTTTACAGAGTTTTGCTTACTCAAAAGCTTCCATTTTGACCCGTTTCAGGCACAGAAATGACTTTAAACACACTCATTTTAGTTGACAAAGTCATAATTCACATCCAACAGTCATTTAGAGTCAAAAGATTAAATGTTGAAATTTCATCCATATTGACCATTTTGGGATCGTTCGACAGGTCCGGATTCATCGTTTTTCATCCGAAAATTGATTTTTCGGACTGTACCAAAAATGATTCAAAATGTCAATTGGATCGTGCCTCATGTTGAATAACCACTTTTTAAACCCTCACAGTGACCAAAATTGCCATTTTTACAGAGTTTTGCTTACTCAAAAGCTTCCATTTTGACCCGTTCCAGGCACAGAAATGACTTTAAACACACTTATTCTAGTTGACAAAGTCATAATTCACATCCAACAGTCATTTAGAGTCAAAAGATTAAATGTTGAAATTTCATCATCATAGACCATTTTGGGATCATTCGACAGGTCCGGAGTCATCGTTTTTCATCCCAAAATTGATTTTTTGGATTGTACCAAAAATGATTCAAAATGTCAATTGGATCGTGCCTCATGTTGAATAACCACTTTTTAAACCCTCACAGTGACCAAAATTGCCATTTTTACAGAGTTTTGCTTACTCAAAAGCTTCAATTTTGACCCGTTTCAGGCACAGAAATGACTTTAAACACACTTATTTTAGTTGACAAAGTCATAATTCACATCCAACAGTCATTTAGAGTCAAAAGATTAAATGTTGAAATTTCATCCATATTGACCATTTTGGGATCGTTCGACAGGTCCGGAGTCATCGTTTTTCATCCGAAAATTGATTTTTTGGACTGTACCAAAAATGATTCAAAATGTCAATTGGATCGTGCCTCATGTTGAATAACCACTTTTTAAACCCTCACAGTGACCAAAATTGCCATTTTTACAGAGTTTTGCTATCTCAAAAGCTTCCATTTTGACCCGTTCCAGGCACAGAAATGACTTTAAACACACTTATTCTAGTTGACAAAGTCATAATTCACATCCAACAGTTATTTAGAGTCAAAAGATTAAATGTTGAAATTTCATCCATATTGACCATTTTGGGATCGTTCGACAGGTCATCGTTTTTCATCCGAAAATTGATTTTTCGGACTGTACCAAAAATGATTCAAAATGTCAATTGGATCGTGCCTCATGTTGAATAACCACTTTTTAAACCCTCACAGTGACCAAAATTGCCATTTTTACAGAGTTTTGCTTACTCAAAAGCTTCCATTTTGACCCGTTTCAGGCACAGAAATGACTTTAAACACACTTATTTTAGTTGACAAAGTCATAATTCACATCCAACAGTCATTTAGAGTCAAAAGATTAAATGTTGAAATTTCATCCATATTGACCATTTTGGGATCGTTCGACAGGTCCGGAGTCATCGTTTTTCATCCGAAAATTGATTTTTCGGACTGTACCAAAAATGATTCAAAATGTCAATTGGATCGTGCCTCATGTTGAATAACCACTTTTTAAACCCTCACAGTGACCAAAATTGCCATTTTTACAGAGTTTTGCTTACTCAAAAGCTTCCATTTTGACCCGTTCCAGGCACAGAAATGACTTTAAACACACTTATTCTAGTTGACAAAGTCATAATTCACATCCAACAGTCATTTAGAGTCAAAAGATTAAATGTTGAAATTTCATCCATATTGACCATTTTGGGATCGTTCGACAGGTCCGGAGTCATCGTTTTTCATCCGAAAATTGATTTTTCGGACTGTACCAAAAATGATTCAAAATGTCAATTGGATCATGCCTCATGTTGAATAACCACTTTTTAAACCCTCACAGTGACCAAAATTGCCATTTTTACAGAGTTTTGCTTACTCAAAAGCTTCCATTTTGACCCGTTTCAGGCACAGAAATGACTTTAAACACACTTATTCTAGTTGACAAAGTCATAATTCACATCCAACAGTCATGTAGAGTCAAAAGATTAAATGTTGAAATTTCATCCATATTGACCATTTTGGGATCGTTCGACAGGTCCGGAGTCATCGTTTTTCATCCGAAAATTGATTTTTCGGACTGTACCAAAAATGATTCAAAATGTCAATTGGATCGTGCCTCGTGTTGAATAACCACTTTTTAAACCCTCACAGTGACCAAAATTGCCATTTTTACAGAGTTTTGCTATCTCAAAAGCTTCCATTTTGACCCGTTTCAGGCACAGAAATGACTTTAAACACACTTATTTTAGTTGACAAAGTCATAATTCACATCCAACAGTCATTTAGAGTCAAAAGATTAAATGTTGAAATTTCATCATCATAGACAATTTTGGGATCGTTCGACAGGTCCGGAGTCATCGTTTTTCATCCAAAAATTGATTTTTGGGACTGTTCCAAAAATGATTCAAAATGTCAATTGGATCGTGCCTCATGTTGAATAACCACTTTTTAAACCCTCACAGTGACCAAAATTGCCATTTTTACAGAGTTTTGCTTACTCAAAAGCTTCCATTTTGACCCGTTTCAGGCACAGAAATGACTTTAAACACACTTATTTTATTTGACAAAGTCATAATTCACATCCAACAGTCATTTAGAGTCAAAAGATTAAATGTTGAAATTTCATCCATATTGACCATTTTGGGATCGTTCGACAGGTCCGGAGTCATCGTTTTTCATCCGAAAATTGATTTTTCGGACTGTACCAAAAATGATTCAAAATGTCAATTGTATCGTGCCTCATGTTGAATAACCACTTTTTAAACCCTCACAGTGACCAAAATTGCCATTTTTACAGAGTTTTGCTTACTCAAAAGCTTCCATTTTGACCCGTTTCAGGCACAGAAATGACTTTAAACACACTTATTTTAGTTGACAAAGTCATAATTCACATCCAACAGTCATTTAGAGTCAAAAGATTAAATGTTGAAATTTCATCATCATGGACCATTTTGGGATCGTTCGACAGGTCCGGAGTCATCGTTTTTCATCCGAAAATTGATTTTTTGGACTGTACCAAAAATGATTCAAAATGTCAATTGGATCGTGCCTCATGTTGAATAACCACTTTTTAAACCCTCACAGTGACCAAAATTGCCATTTTTATAGAGTTTTGCTTACTCAAAATCTTCCATTTTGACCCGTTTCAGGCACAGAAATGACTTTAAACACACTTATTTTAGTTGACAAAGTCATAATTCACATCCAACAGTCATTTAGAGTCAAAAGATTAAATGTTGAAATTTCATCCATATTGACCATTTTGGGATCGTTCGACAGGTCCGGAGTCATCGTTTTTCATCCGCAAATTGATTTTTCGGACTGTACCAAAAATGATTCAAAATGTCAATTGGATCGTGCCTCATGTTGAATAACCACTTTTTAAACCCTCACAGTGACCAAAATTGCCATTTTTACAGAGTTTTGCTTACTCAAAAGCTTCCATTTTGACCCGTTCCAGGCACAGAAATGACTTTAAACACACTTATTTTAGTTGACAAAGTCATAATTCACATCCAACAGTCATTTAGAGTCAAAAGATTAAATGTTGAAATTTCATCATCATAGACCATTTTGGGATCGTTCGACAGGTCCGGAGTCATCGTTTTTCATCCGAAAATTGAATTTTTGGACTGTACCAAAAATGATTCAAAATGTCAATTGGATCATGCCTCATGTTTAATAACCACTTTTTAAACCCTCACAGTGACCAAAATTGCCATTTTTACAGAGTTTTGCTTACTCAAAAGCTTCCATTTTGACCCGTTCCAGGCACAGAAATGACTTTAAACACACTTATTCTAGTTGACAAAGTCATAATTCACATCCAACAGTCATTTAGAGTCAAAAGATTAAATGTTGAAATTTCATCCATATTGACCATTTTGGGATCGTTCGACAGGTCCGGAGTCATCGTTTTTCATCCGAAAATTGATTTTTCGGACTGTACCAAAAATGATTCAAAATGTCAATTGGATCGTGCCTCATGTTGAATAACCACTTTTTAAACCCTCACAGTGACCAAAATTGCCATTTTTACAGAGTTTTGCTTACTCAAAAGCTTCCATTTTGACCCGTTCCAGGCACAGAAATGACTTTAAACACACTTATTCTAGTTGACAAAGTCATAATTCACATCCAACAGTCATTTAGAGTCAAAAGATTAAATGTTGAAATTTCATCCATATTGACCATTTTGGGATCGTTCGACAGGTCCGGAGTCATCGTTTTTCATCCGAAAATTGATTTTTCGGACTGTACCAAAAATGATTCAAAATGTCAATTGGATCGTGCCTCGTGTTGAATAACCACTTTTTAAACCCTCACAGTGACCAAAATTGTCATTTTTACAGAGTTTTGCTATCTCAAAAGCTTCCATTTTGACCCGTTTCAGGCACAGAAATGACTTTAAACACACTTATTTTAGTTGACAAAGTCATAATTCACATCCAACAGTCATTTAGAGTCAAAAGATTAAATGTTGAAATTTCATCATCATAGACCATTTTGGGATCGTTCGACAGGTCCGGAGTCATCGTTTTTCATCCAAAAATTGATTTTTTGGACTGTACCAAAAATGATTCAAAATGTCAATTGGATCGTGCCTCATGTTGAATAACCACTTTTTAAACCCTCACAGTGACCAAAATTGCCATTTTTACAGAGTTTTGCTTACTCAAAAGCTTCCATTTTGACCCGTTTCAGGCACAGAAATTACTTTAAACACACTTATTTTAGTTGACAGAGTCATAATTCACATCCAACAGTCATTTAGAGTCAAAAGATTAAATGTTGAAATTTCATCCATATTGACCATTTTGGGATCGTTCGTCATCGTTTTTCATCCGAAAATTGATTTTTTGGACTGTACCAAAAATGATTCAAAATGTCAATTGGATCGTGCCTCATGTTGAATAACCACTTTTTAAACCCTCACAGTGACCAAAATTGCCATTTTTACAGAGTTTTGCTATCTCAAAAGCTTCCATTTTGACCTGTTTCAGGCACAGAAATGACTTTAAACACACTTATTTTAGTTGACAAAGTCATAATTCACATCCAACAGTCATTTAGAGTCAAAAGATTAAATGTTGAAATTTCATCCATATTGACCATTTTGGGATCGTTCGACAGGTCCGGAGTCATCGTTTTTCATCCGAAAATTGATTTTTTGGACTGTACCAAAAATGATTCAAAATGTCAATTGGATCGTGCCTCATGTTGAATAACCACTTTTTAAACCCTCATAGTGACCAAAATTGCCATTTTTACAGAGTTTTGCTTACTCAAAAGCTTCCATTTTGACCCGTTTCAGGCACAGAAATGACTTTAAACACACTCATTTTAGTTGACAAAGTCATAATTCACATCCAACAGTGATTTAGATTCAAAAGATTAAATGTTAAAATGTCATCATTATAGACCATTTTGGGATCGTTCGACAGGTCCGGAGTCATCGTTTTTCATCCGAAAATTGATTTTTTGGACTGTACCAAAAATGATTCAAAATGTCAATTGGATCGTGCCTCATGTTGAATAACCACTTTTTAAACCCTCACAGTGACCAAAATTGCCATTTTTACAGAGTTTTGCTTACTCAAAAGCTTCCATTTTGACCCGTTTCAGGCACAGAAATGACTTTAAACACACTCATTTTAGTTGACAAAGTCATAATTCACATCCAACAGTCATTTAGAGTCATATGGCTGAGATACCCGCCACCCCCTCTCAACACAATCCCCAAGAATTGGGAAACCGGAAACCGTTCTTGACTTTTGGAAGGCGGGAAGGGAGTCACCCTTCCCGGCCGTATTTATTAAAATATGAAACAAAATTAAAATATTAAAATAACAGTTTCATATTATGTACAATTTCATTTCCACATTACGATGTTTGGCTCACCTTAACAGATCTCTAATACAAAGGTTCTCCTAGCCGAACTAACATCCTACAAAACATTTGACTTGAAATTGTACATCCTAACGTTAAGGGCCAACGGCAAGGTCGTAACCGGTGTCAGATCCCTAAACCAGAAATACCCCCCTCACTTGTGAGAGGAGTGACCGCACAGAGGCGTACCTCAAGTGCATCTACCAATTTCCCTTTGTACTTGACGGGGGCCCCAATAAACTCGACGCCATTTAACGGTCGTTCGAGGACTCGTGTGAGGTGTCTAAAAGGTAGCGTAAACCCCCTCCCGCACCCCACACAACTTACCCATCTGCCGTCGCAGATGTCCTGGCCCCGGGAAATTCCCCAGGAGGGGCCGTAGCCCCTCCTATCCAGGAACTGGCCTTGACCACCTTTCCTTTCCTTCCGGCGGCCTCTCCTTAGACAGGACCGCCTCCCCGTTGAGGGGCCAATTGGCCACCTCCCCCGCGCGCTCCCATCCGTAATGGGTGACACCCCCTCATAGGGATCTTCGAATTACTGCTCACCGATCATGACCTTACCGCCCGACCAAAAATAAATACGACAAGTCTAACTAAGTTACTAAGATTATAAAGCAAACATCACTTATTACCAAGCGTGAATACTGTTCAATCCTTGTTCCAAAACTTTATTTGCAAAACATACTAAAAATAACCAATCTTTATTGCATTTAAGAAATTTCACGATATCATCACCACCTGTAAGAAAACAGAGAAAACAAACAAAATACTATATCAACTGTATTCACAACGAATCGCTGTCCTCAGGGGCTGGTGGGTGGGTCAAAATTGGCTCTTCGTTCCATCTCGAGCTCACGTGCAGCGGGGAGGTGCAGCTTCAGAGCACAGGAACAAGAGGATGCTTACTTGGGCTTCCGCTCCTTTTATCCGTCTTCAGGGTGGGCGTGAACCCGCCCCCGCCTGCCTCCGAGGGCGTGGCCGGCCGCGTCGGTGTCTAGGCCAGCCCACTCTAGGGCGGAAAAAAGGCGCGCCCCGGCTACGCCGCTTCGGGCATACCAGCCGAGACTCGCCTCCCGCCCAAGATGGCTTCCCGGGGGGATCGAGGTACTCCACCATACGTTCGGGGGGACCGAATGGTCGCCCCTTTCCATATGGCTGAGATACCCGCCACCCCCTCTCAACACAATCCCCAAGAATTGGGAAACCGGAAACCGTTCTTGACTTTTGGAAGGCGGGAAGGGAGTCACCCTTCCCGGCCGTATTTATTAAAATATGAAACAAAATTAAAATATTAAAATAACAGTTTCATATTATGTACAATTTCATTTCCACATTACGATGTTTGGCTAACCTTAACAGATCTCTAATACAAAGGTTCTCCTAGCCGAACTAACATCCTACAAAACATTTGACTTGAAATTGTACATCCTAACGTTAAGGGCCAACGGCAAGGTCGTAACCGGTGTCAGATCCCTAAACCAGAAATACCCCCCTCACTTGTGAGAGGAGTGACCGCACAGAGGCGTACCTCAAGTGCATCTACCAATTTCCCTTTGTACTTGACGGGGGCCCCAATAAACTCGACGCCATTTAACGGTCGTTCGAGGACTCGTGTGAGGTGTCTAAAAGGTAGCGTAAACCCCCTCCCGCACCCCACACAACTTACCCATCTGCCGTCGCAGATGTCCTGGCCCCGGGAAATTCCCCAGGAGGGGCCGTAGCCCCTCCTATCCAGGAAGGGGCCTTGACCACCTTTCCTTTCCTTCCGGCGGCCTCTCCTTAGACACGACCGCCTCCCCGTTGAGGGGCCAATTGGCCACCTCCCCCGCGCGCTCCCATCCGTAATGGGTGACGCCCCCTCATAGGGATCTTCGAATTACTGCTCACCGATCATGACCTTACCGCCACAGGCCGGATAGTTGACCGGCTATCCGGACCCCCCACAACACTCCTGCCTAAAGGTCATGTCATAAAGTCTTTAGCCAGGCTATCAGGTCTCCTATGAGTAACTCGTTCCCCATCCGGGACAAATGAACACCATCCCCCAAATACATACTGTCCCCTTTAATACAACCATGCGAAATAGAATGCAGTGTACTTGAACGGAACAATCTACTCACTTTATTATTAATCTTCCTTACTGAATGATTCAGAGCAGAAACAGAAATAGCCCCCCGCCACACTTTCCGTGGGATCATATGGGACCATGCATTGTGCACCCTGGAACTCTTCTCCCAAACCAACTTACCGTGGAAAGCATCGCCTCAAGAAGAAGTCGTCTACCAGTGGTCACCAAATCATTGCCCCCAAGATGTACTATGACTACAGACGGCGGTGACCTCGTCCGCCCTAACAAACCCTCAATAAATGATTGAAACTGGTCAATACAGAGCCCGCCCTTTCCGTAGAAGGACACACTGTACCCGTATTCCCCAGCCACGTGAATCATGTCACCTGCTTTGAATACGTCCGCGGCACGCCTCACGTATGAGTGGCCCACGACCCACACCTCTTTTTTCACAGCCGGTGATGTCTGACCGCTGGCCCCCCGGTGTCGGGTCGACTGCACAGTCCGCCCCGCCTCGTAGGCTTGCGCAACTGAAAACCAAACAAAAACAAGAAGCGTGAGTACATCATTACAGCTTCACAACATGTGCAACCGCACATACCTCTTATAACAGTTCGAGGACCAACGCCCCACACGTTTTACTTGTTCAACATTCAGACCCCTGGCTGTAGCCTCTGTAGCAGCCCCTATCCGAAAGGAATGGGTCCCAAAGTCGCCGGGGTTCAAGCCCGCGGCCGAAATCGACATCGCAAGCACCCGCTGAAACTGAAACCTCGTCAGTGGGGTGGCGTCAGCGTGTCTCAACAAGGTCCCCCCCCATGCTGCCACCCTCTGTGCTAAATATTCCTCTACGCACACAACAGGGCACATGGAAGACCCGGGGATCCTCTGAATGATTGCACAGTCCCCGATTGCACCCTGATCGGATTTGGACCTGACAAACGAGACCGCCATCGTCTCTTTTCTGACCTGAATGTGTTCCCGGCACAGTCCCCCCATCGTATCCCGCTTGTTCTTTGCCACTAATTCGCTTACCCGCATAGCCCCATGGAATGCTAATGCGAACGCGGCTCGGAACAACACTGCTTCGTACTGGGATGAACATGTTACCGGTAGCACGGATAATAACAGGGTCAACCTATCCAGACCTATCGGGTGCCTATCGTCTACTCTGCGACCCTCAAGGCGTTACCACCCACGTTGCGCTTTCTGCACAACGAAAGACGCTGTCGGGTCCTGGATCCCATGAGCCCTTGCCATAAAGGAAATGGCGGCCCGATGCCTCTGGGCCGTAGCTACTGACTTGCCTGCCTGATGTAAAGAGAGCAGGAATCTCACTACAAACTCTTCCTGACCCCAAAGCTCCCCCCCAGCAGTACCCAAAAAGGCCCAATAGGAACGGAACGCCCCTTCATATGCCTTCCTCGTCCTGGGTGCTAAACTCTCTCCCACGAGGTTTTGTAGTTCGGGGCACCGAGAGACCAGAGAGCTTCGGGAAAGGGTGCCGCCACCGGGTCCGCTGTGGGCAGAAAACCCCAGAAGGCCTGCATACGGAAACGAGAAAGCGCATCAGCCGCTTGGTTCATCACCCCCGGCACGTGTCACGCCCTAAACAGTACATTCAGTTGCATGCATAACAACACAATTTCCTTGAGCAATCTCAGAATCAATTTGCATCGTGCTGCCTGACTATTGATACACTCAACCACGGTCATGTTATCAGACCAGAACACCACAGAGTGATCCCTAAACCCTTCTGGCCATGTTTTCAAAGCCACCAGAATAGGGAACAGTTCGAGAAAAGCAATGTTGCTCGTCAACCCGCACTCATGCCACCATGACGGCCATTTTTGAGCCGACCATTGTGTACCCAATATGGCGCCAAAACCCATACTCCCCGCTGAGTCTGTCCAAAGCCCCAACTCCTCGGAAGACACCGCTGGTTTGTTCCAGACAATACGACCATTGAAATCCGCCAGGAATGCAATCCAAATGCGCATGTCCTGGCGAACCTCTGCCGAGAGTCTCGTGCGATGATGTCCTTCCTTCAAGCCGACCATGGATTGTGCAATCGAGCGGGAAAAAGGGCGCGCCATCGGCATTATTCTTAGGGCAAAATTCAACTGACCCACCACCTGTTGCAATTGATGCAGGTTAACTTTCGTTGTACGAATACATTTCTCAAGGGAAAACCTGAATTTTAACACTTTTTCCTTGGGTAATCGAAAACAACCTTCCACCGAGTTGAGCTCGATCCCCAGAAACTCGATCAAGGTCGAGGGACCCACAGTCTTACCTGGCGCCAATGGCACACCGAATTGATTCATTAGGACACAAAATTCATGTAAAGCCTGTCCACACTCAGAATCCCCGGCTGCCCCCAAAAACAGAAAGTCATCGAGATAATGCATAACATGTCGAAAACCTGTCTTCCTCGTGAATACCCACTGCAGAAAACAACTGAACTTCTCGAAATAGGCACATGAAATCGAGCATCCCATTGGCATACATCTGTCCATGTAAAAGCGACCCTGAAACTGAAAACCAAGGAGACGCTGATCGTCTGGGTGTACCGGGAGCAACCGGAACGCTGACTCGATGTCCGATTTGGCCATCAGCGTCCCGGGCCCCAGGCGATTCAACATGGCAACGGCCTCATCGAAAGATGCGTACCGCACCGAACATACTTCCGGGTCTATCGCGTCATTCACGGAAAGACCACGTGGGGCTGACAAATTATGTATCAGCCGAAACTCACCCGGGTCCTTCTTGGGGACCACCCCTAGAGGAGAACACACAAAGTTAGCAACCGGTGGCAAATCGAATGGACCGGCGACACGACCTCGAGTCACCTCTTTCTCAATCTTTACCTGCACCACCGCCGTGTGCTGTAAGACCGACATTTGATTCTTACAGTTTGGTACCCCCTGAAAATCCCCCACTGGGATGCGGAAACCATATGAAAACCCGTTCCGTAACACCCCAGCGGAAGCATGATCCGGGTATTCGCTGAGCCAAGGAATCATTGCCATGGTATCAATCGGGGTCGGTAAAGGCGCCCCTCGGACTATATTAGACCTGTTTGGCGCCTCCCTTACCCCCGTTATCACCCGTTTTGGCTCTGCACATGGACTCAGGATGGGATGGCTGCCCGCACCCCCCACACTCATGTCTGAATTTGCATGACCCCTGGGGCCTAGTACATTTGCCTCTGTTAAAAGTCCAACAGATCCCCCTTTTACCTGTGTTGCCACTCGGCTTCGAGTGGTACTCGTTACCTGCACCCGTCCGAAAGGGTGTCCCAGAGTTTTGGCGGGAGGATTCCCCCCCGTTACTCCCTACCAATGGAACCTTCAACATCCCTGTACTCTCCATTTTCTGCCAAGACACGGAGTCGTAACAATCCCAAGACAACAATGGGTTGTGCTCTTTAGCTTTTCTAAACAGATTGTCATAGCAGAACCACTGGTTGCCCCCATATGCCACAGAATATTCCATAATACGTGACTGATAAATGGGTAACTCGGTCAACAACTCGGGCCTGCGCTCACCCATGATGGAAGTAAAGATACCCCACGCTCTGCCCCAAGTACCAATGGTCTCGTTGACCTTAAAGGCGGCCATTTTTGCGCGCCAAACACTCGGATGCATGAGCTCCTTCTGGCTCTTCACATGCTCGATCTCGTAATGATCGGTAAGCAATGAAAACATGTTTACATATTTATCCGCCCAGATCAATTCCTTGATTTCTTGTGGGACGTGCTGGGCAATCTTCTCCTTTCGAGAAGGTACAGACCCCTCCCCCGCAATCGGCAATGGCCTCTTACCTGAAGTAGACCCCGCGCTTGTCGCCGAACTTGGGTCTGGTGTACTTCCAGCCGCCGGGACCTGTGGGGGAATAGAAGATGGCGCCCTCGCAGCCTCCCTAGATTCACGCAGTTGCCTCATTACTGCCCGGGCGTCGTCAGCCGTGGCGCCCTCGCTATCGTTTCCCAACCACGCTGCCAATTGTGCCGCTAACTCGGGGGGCATATCCTCCCTGTTCACGGGGGTGACCACCACAGGGATTGGATTCCCCTCTTTCGGCACCGGGGTTGGCTCCTCTCGTAGAGTTTCGGGAACCGGGGTCTCTCCCCCAAGTGCTCCCCTTCTGGGTCTCTTGCTTTTTCCACCGGGGATTGTTCCCTGCAAAGGCCGCTTCGATCCTCCCTCCCCGTCCTTAGCCTCAACCTTTTTCTTCAGATCGGCTATCTCCTTCATGAGCATGCGGAGCATCTCCTCGGTACCGACCCGCTTTCCGACTTTCTTGGGCATTCTCAGACGGGATATCTGTAAGACAAAAGAAAGATTACAACGCTCAAAATTGGCTCTTCGTTCCGTCTCGAGCTCACGTGCAGCGGGGAGGTGCAGCTTCAGAGCACAGGAACAAGAGGATGCTTACTTGGGCTTCCGCTCCTTTTATCCGTCTTCAGGGTGGGCGTGAACCCGCCCCCGCCTGCCTCCGAGGGCGTGGCCGGCCGCGTCGGTGTCTAGGCCAGCCCACTCTAGGGCGGGAAAAAGGCGCGCCCCGGCTACGCCGCTTCGGGCATACCAGCCGAGACTCGCCTCCCGCCCAAGATGGCTTCCCGGGGGGATCGAGGTACTCCACCATACGTTCGGGGGGACCGAATGGTCGCCCCTTTCCAAAAGATTAAATGTTGAAATTTCATCCATATTGACCATTTTGGGATCGTTCGACAGGTCCGGATTCATCGTTTTTCATCCGAAAATTGATTTTTCGGACTGTACCAAAAATGATTCAAAATGTCAATTGGATCGTGCCTCATGTTGAATAACCACTTTTTAAACCCTCACAGTGACCAAAATTGCCATTTTTACAGAGTTTTGCTTACTCAAAAGCTTCCATTTTGACCCGTTCCAGGCACAGAAATGACTTTAAACACACTTATTCTAGTTGACAAAGTCATAATTCACATCCAACAGTCATTTAGAGTCAAAAGATTAAATGTTGAAATTTCATCATCATAGACCATTTTGGTATCGTTCGACAGGTCCGGAGTCATCGTTTTTCATCCAAAAATTGATTTTTTGGACTGTACCAAAAATGATTCAAAATGTCAATTGGATCATGCCTCATGTTGAATAACCACTTTTTAACCCCTCACAGTGACCAAAATTGCCATTTTTACAGAGATTTGCTTACTCAAAAGCTTCAGTTTTGACCCGTTTCAGGCACAGAAATGACTTTAAACACACTTATTTTAGTTGACAAAGTCATAATTCACATCCAACAGTCATTTAGAGTCAAAAGATTAAATGTTGAAATTTCATCCATATTGACCATTTTGGGATCGTTCGACAGGTCCGGAGTCATCGTTTTTCATCCGAAAATTGATTTTTTGGACTGTACCAAAAATGATTCAAAATGTCAATTGGATCGTGCCTCATGTTGAATAACCACTTTTTAAACCCTCACAGTGACCAAAATTGCCATTTTTACAGAGTTTTGCTATCTCAAAAGCTTCCATTTTGACCCGTTCCAGGCACAGAAATGACTTTAAACACACTTATTCTAGTTGACAAAGTCATGATTCACATCCAACAGTTATTTAGAGTCAAAAGAATAAATGTTGAAATTTCATCCATATTGACCATTTTGGGATCGTTCGACAGGTCCGGAGTCATCGTTTTTCATCCGAAAATTGATTTTTCGGACTGTACCAAAAATGATTCAAAATGTCAATTGGATCGTGCCTCATGTTGAATAACCACTTTTTAAACCCTCACAGTGACCAAAATTGCCATTTTTACAGAGTTTTGCTTACTCAAAAGCTTCCATTTTGACCCGTTTCAGGCACAGAAATGACTTTAAACACACTTATTCTAGTTGACAAAGTCATAATTCACATCCAACAGTCATGTAGAGTCAAAAGATTAAATGTTGAAATTTCATCCATATTGACCATTTTGGGATCGTTCGACAGGTCCGGAGTCATCGTTTTTCATCCGAAAATTGATTTTTCGGACTGTACCAAAAATGATTCAAAATGTCAATTGGATCGTGCCTCGTGTTGAATAACCACTTTTTAAACCCTCACAGTGACCAAAATTGCCATTTTTACAGAGTTTTGCTATCTCAAAAGCTTCCATTTTGACCCGTTTCAGGCACAGAAATGACTTTAAACACACTTATTTTAGTTGACAAAGTCATAATTCACATCCAACAGTCATTTAGAGTCAAAAGATTAAATGTTGAAATTTCATCATCATAGACCATTTTGGGATCGTTCGACAGGTCCGGAGTCATCGTTTTTCATCCAAAAATTGATTTTTTGGACTGTACCAAAAATGATTCAAAATGTCAATTGGATCGTGCCTCATGTTGAATAACCACTTTTTAAACCCTCACAGTGACCAAAATTGCCATTTTTACAGAGTTTTGCTTACTCAAAAGCTTCCATTTTGACCCGTTTCAGGCACAGAAATGACTTTAAACACACTTATTTTAGTTGACAAAGTCATAATTCACATCCAACAGTCATTTAGAGTCAAAAGATTAAATGTTGAAATTTCATCCATATTGACCATTTTGGGATCGTTCGACAGGTCCGGAGTCATCGTTTTTCATCCGAAAATTGATTTTTCGGACTGTACCAAAAATGATTCAAAATGTCAATTGGATCGTGCCTCATGTTGAATAACCACTTTTTAAACCCTCACAGTGACCAAAATTGCCATTTTTACAGAGTTTTGCTTACTCAAAAGCTTCCATTTTGACCCGTTTCAGGCACAGAAATGACTTTAAACACACTTATTTTAGTTGACAAAGTCATAATTCACATCCAACAGTCATTTAGAGTCAAAAGATTAAATGTTGAAATTTCATCATCATAGACCATTTTGGGATCGTTCGACAGGTCCGGAGTCATCGTTTTTCATCCAAAAATTGATTTTTTGGACTGTACCAAAAATGATTCAAAATGTCAATTGGATCGTGCCTCATGTTGAAAAACCACTTTTTAAACCCTCACAGTGACCAAAATTGCCATTTTTACAGAGTTTTGCTTACTCAAAAGCTTCCATTTTGACCCGTTTCAGGCACAGAAATGACTTTAAACACACTTATTTTAGTTGACAAAGTCATAATTCACATCCAACAGTCATTTAGAGTCAAAAGATTAAATGTTGAAATTTCATCCATATTGACCATTTTGGGATCGTTCGACAGGTCCGGAGTCATCGTTTTTCATCCGAAAATTGATTTTTCGGACTGTACCAAAAATGATTCAAAATGTCAATTGGATCGTGCCTCATGTTGAATAACCACTTTTCAAACCCTCACAGTGACCAAAATTGCCATTTTTACAGAGTTTTGCTTACTCAAAAGCTTCCATTTTGACCCGTTCCAGGCACAGAAATGACTTTAAACACACTTATTCTAGTTGACAAAGTCATAATTCACATCCAACAGTCATTTAGAGTCAAAAGATTAAATGTTGAAATTTCATCCATATTGACCCTTTTGGGATCGTTCGACAGGTCCGGAGTCATCGTTTTTCATCCGAAAATTGATTTTTCGGACTGTACCAAAAATGATTCAAAATGTCAATTGGATCATGCCTCATGTTGAATAACCCCTTTTTAAACCCTCACAGTGACCAAAATTGCCATTTTTACAGAGTTTTGCTTACTCAAAAGCTTCCATTTTGACCCGTTTCAGGCACAAAAATGACTTTAAACACACTTATTCTAGTTGACAAAGTCATAATTCACATCCAACAGTCATGTAGAGTCAAAAGATTAAATGTTGAAATTTCATCCATATTGACCATTTTGGGATCGTTCGACAGGTCCGGAGTCATCGTTTTTCATCCGAAAATTGATTTTTCGGACTGTACCAAAAATGATTCAAAATGTCAATTGGATCGTGCCTCGTGTTGAATAACCACTTTTTAAACCCTCACAGTGACCAAAATTGCCATTTTTACAGAGTTTTGCTATCTCAAAAGCTTCCATTTTGACCCGTTTCAGGCACAGAAATGACTTTAAACACACTTATTTTAGTTGACAAAGTCATAATTCACATCCAACAGTCATTTAGAGTCAAAAGATTAAATGTTGAAATTTCATCATCATAGACCATTTTGGGATCGTTCGACAGGTCCGGAGTCATCGTTTTTCATCCAAAAATTAATTTTTTGGACTGTACCAAAAATGATTCAAAATGTCAATTGGATCGTGCCTCATGTTGAATAACCACTTTTTAAACCCTCACAGTGACCAAAATTGCCATTTTTACAGAGTTTTGCTTACTCAAAAGCTTCCATTTTGACCCGTTTCAGGCACAGAAATGACTTTAAACACACTTATTTTAGTTGACAAAGTCATAATTCACATCCAACAGTCATTTAGAGTCAAAAGATTAAATGTTGAAATTTCATCCATATTGACCATTTTGGGATCGTTCGACAGGTCCGGAGTCATCGTTTTTCATCCGAAAATTGATTTTTCGGACTGTACCAAAAATGATTCAAAATGTCAATTGGATCGTGCCTCATGTTGAATAACCACTTTTTAAACCCTCACAGTGACCAAAATTGCCATTTTTACAGAGTTTTGCTTACTCAAAAGCTTCCATTTTGACCCGTTTCAGGCACAAAAATGACTTTAAACACACTTATTCTAGTTGACAAAGTCATAATTCACATCCAACAGTCATGTAGAGTCAAAAGATTAAATGTTGAAATTTCATCCATATTGACCATTTTGGGATCGTTCGACAGGTCCGGAGTCATCGTTTTTCATCCGAAAATTGATTTTTCGGACTGTACCAAAAATGATTCAAAATGTCAATTGGATCGTGCCTCGTGTTGAATAACCACTTTTTAAACCCTCACAGTGACCAAAATTGCCATTTTTACAGAGTTTTGCTATCTCAAAAGCTTCCATTTTGACCCATTTCAGGCACAGAAATGACTTTAAACACACTTATTTTAGTTGACAAAGTCATAATTCACATCCAACAGTCATTTAGAGTCAAAAGATTAAATGTTGAAATTTCATCATCATAGACGATTTTGGGATCGTTCGACAGGTCCGGAGTCATCGTTTTTCATCCAAAAATTAATTTTTTGGACTGTACCAAAAATGATTCAAAATGTCAATTGGATCGTGCCTCATGTTGAATAACCACTTTTTAAACCCTCACAGTGACCAAAATTGCCATTTTTACAGAGTTTTGCTTACTCAAAAGCTTCCATTTTGACCCGTTTCAGGCACAGAAATGACTTTAAACACACTTATTTTAGTTGACAAAGTCATAATTCACATCCAACAGTCATTTAGAGTCAAAAGATTAAATGTTGAAATTTCATCCATATTGACCATTTTGGGATCGTTCGACAGGTCCGGAGTCATCGTTTTTCATCCGAAAATTGATTTTTCGGACTGTACCAAAAATGATTCAAAATGTCAATTGGATCGTGCCTCATGTTGAATAACCACTTTTTAAACCCTCACAGTGACCAAAATTGCCATTTTTACAGAGTTTTGCTTACTCAAAAGCTTCCATTTTGACCCGTTTCAGGCACAGAAATGACTTTAAACACACTTATTTTAGTTGACAAAGTCATAATTCACATCCAACAGTCATTTAGAGTCAAAAGATTAAATGTTGAAATTTCATCATCATAGACCATTTTGGGATCGTTCGACAGGTCCGGAGTCATTGTTTTTCATCCAAAAATTGATTTTTTGGACTGTACCAAAAATGATTCAAAATGTCAATTGGATCGTGCCTCATGTTGAATAACCACTTTTTAAACCCTCACAGTGACCAAAATTGCCATTTTTATAGAGTTTTGCTTACTCAAAAGCTTCCATTTTGACCCGTTTCAGGCACAGAAATGACTTTAAACACACTTATTTTAGTTGACAAAGTCATAATTCACATCCAACAGTCATTTAGAGTCAAAAGATTAAATGTTGAAATTTCATCCATATTGACCATTTTGGGATCGTTCGACAGGTCCGGAGTCATCGTTTTTCATCCGAAAATTGATTTTTCGGACTGTACCAAAAATGATTCAAAATGTCAATTGGATCGTGCCTCATGTTGAATAACCACTTTTTAAACCCTCACAGTGACCAAAATTGCCATTTTTACAGAGTTTTGCTTACTCAAAAGCTTCAATTTTGACCCGTTTCAGGCACAGAAATGACTTTAAACACACTTATTCTAGTTGACAAAGTCATAATTCACATCCAACAGTCATTTAGAGTCAAAAGATTAAATGTTGAAATTTCATCCATATTGACCATTTTGGGATCGTTCGACAGGTCCGGAGTCATCGTTTTTCATCCAAAAATTGATTTTTTGGACTGTACCAAAAATGATTCAAAATGTCAATTGGATCGTGCCTCATGTTGAATAACCACTTTTTAAACCCTCACAGTGACCAAAATTGCCATTTTTACAGAGTTTTGCTTACTCAAAAGCTTCCATTTTGACCCGTTTCAGGCACAGAAATGACTTTAAACACACTTATTTTAGTTGACAAAGTCATAATTCACATCCAACAGTCATTTAGAGTCAAAAGATTAAATGTTGAAATTTCATCCATATTGACCATTTTGGGATCGTTCGACAGGTCCGGAGTCATCGTTTTTCATCCGAAAATTGATTTTTCGGACTGTACCAAAAATGATTCAAAATGTCAATTGGATCGTGCCTCATGTTGAATAACCACTTTTTAAACCCTCACAGTGACCAAAATTGCCATTTTTACAGAGTTTTGCTTACTCAAAAGCTTCCATTTTGACCCGTTTCAGGCTCAGAAATGACTTTAAACACACTTATTTTAGTTGACAAAGTCATAATTCACATCCAACAGTCATTTAGAGTCAAAAGATTAAATGTTGAAATTTCATCCATATTGACCATTTTGGGATCGTTCGACAGGTCCGGAGTCATCGTTTTTCATCCGAAAATTGATTTTTCGGACTGTACCAAAAATGATTCAAAATGTCAATTGGATCGTGCCTCATGTTGAATAACCACTTTTTAAACCCTCACAGTGACCAAAATTGCCATTTTTACAGAGTTTTGCTTACTCAAAAGCTTCCATTTTGAACCGTTTCAGGCACAGAAATGACTTTAAACACACTTATTCTAGTTGACAAAGTCATAATTCACATCCAACAGTCATTTAGAGTCAAAAGATTAAATGTTGAAATTTCATCCATATTGACCATTTTGGGATCGTTCGACAGGTCCGGAGTCATCGTTTTTCATCCGAAAATTGATTTTTTTGGACTGTACCAAAAATGATTCAAAATGTCAATTGGATCGTGCCTCATGTTGAATAACCACTTTTTAAACCCTCACAGTGACCAAAATTGCCATTTTTACAGAGTTTTGCTATCTCAAAAGCTTCCATTTTGACCCGTTCCAGGCACAGAAATGACTTTAAACACACTTATTCTAGTTGACAAAGTCATAATTCACATCCAACAGTCATTTAGAGTCAAAAGATTAAATGTTGAAATTTCATCATCATAGACCATTTTGGGATCGTTCGACAGGTCCGGAGTCATCGTTTTTCATCCAAAAATTGATTTTTTGGACTGTACCAAAAATGATTCAAAATGTCAATTGGATCGTGCCTCATGTTGAATAACCACTTTTTAAACCCTCACAGTGACCAAAATTGCCATTTTTATAGAGTTTTGCTTACTCAAAAGCTTCCATTTTGACCCGTTTCAGGCACAGAAATGACTTTAAACACACTTATTTTAGTTGACAAAGTCATAATTCACATCCAACAGTCATTTAGAGTCAAAAGATTAAATGTTGAAATTTCATCCATATTGACCATTTTGGGATCGTTCGACAGGTCCGGAGTCATCGTTTTTCATCCGAAAATTGATTTTTCGGACTGTACCAAAAATGATTCAAAATGTCAATTGGATCGTGCCTCATGTTGAATAACCACTTTTTAAACCCTCACAGTGACCAAAATTGCCATTTTTACAGAGTTTTGTTTACTCAAAAGCTTCCATTTTGACCCGTTTCAGGCACAGAAATGACTTTAAACACACTTATTCTAGTTGACAAAGTCATAATTCACATCCAACAGTCATTTAGAGTCAAAAGATTAAATGTTGAAATTTCATCCATATTGACCATTTTGGGATCGTTCAACAGGTCCGGAGTCATCGTTTTTCATCCGAAAATTGATTTTTTTGGACTGTACCAAAAATGATTCAAAATGTCAATTGGATCGTGCCTCATGTTGAATAACCACTTTTTAAACCCTCACAGTGACCAAAATTGCCATTTTTACAGAGTTTTGCTATCTCAAAAGCTTCCATTTTGACCCGTTCCAGGCACAGAAATGACTTTAAACACACTTATTCTAGTTGACAAAGTCATAATTCACATCCAACAGTCATGTAGAGTCAAAAGATTAAATGTTGAAATTTCATCCATATTGACCATTTTGGGATCGTTCGACAGGTCCGGAGTCATCGTTTTTCATCCGAAAATTGATTTTTCGGACTGTACCAAAAATGATTCAAAATGTCAATTGGATCGTGCCTCGTGTTGAATAACCACTTTTTAAACCCTCACAGTGACCAAAATTGCCATTTTTACAGAGTTTTGCTATCTCAAAAGCTTCCATTTTGACCCGTTTCAGGCACAGAAATGACTTTAAACACACTTATTTTAGTTGACAAAGTCATAATTCACATCCAACAGTCATTTAGAGTCAAAAGATTAAATGTTGAAATTTCATCATCATAGACCATTTTGGGATCGTTCGACAGGTCCGGAGTCATCGTTTTTCATCCAAAAATTGATTTTTTGGACTGTACCAAAAATGATTCAAAATGTCAATTGGATCGTGCCTCATGTTGAATAACCACTTTTTAAACCCTCACAGTGACCAAAATTGCCATTTTTACAGAGTTTTGCTTACTCAAAAGCTTCCATTTTGACCCGTTTCAGGCACAGAAATGACTTTAAACACACTTATTTTAGTTGACAAAGTCATAATTCACATCCAACAGTCATTTAGAGTCAAAAGATTAAATGTTGAAATTTCATCCATATTGACCATTTTGGGATCGTTCGACAGGTCCGGAGTCATCGTTTTTCATCCGAAAATTGATTTTTCGGACTGTACCAAAAATGATTCAAAATGTCAATTGGATCGTGCCTCATGTTGAATAACCACTTTTTAAACCCTCACAGTGACCAAAATTGCCATTTTTACAGAGTTTTGCTTACTCAAAAGCTTCCATTTTGACCCGTTTCAGGCACAGAAATGACTTTAAACACACTTATTTTAGTTGACAAAGTCATAATTCACATCCAACAGTCATGTAGAGTCAAAAGATTAAATGTTGAAATTTCATCCATATTGACCATTTTGGGATCGTTCGACAGGTCCGGAGTCATCGTTTTTCATCCGAAAATTGATTTTTCGGACTGTACCAAAAATGATTCAAAATGTCAATTGGATCGTGCCTCATGTTGAATAACCACTTTTTAAACCCTCACAGTGACCAAAATTGCCATTTTTACAGAGTTTTGCTATCTCAAAAGCTTCCATTTTGACCCGTTCCAGGCACAGAAATGACTTTAAACACACTTATTCTAGTTGACAAAGTCATAATTCACATCCAACAGTCATGTAGAGTCAAAAGATTAAATGTTGAAATTTCATCCATATTGACCATTTTGGGATCGTTCGACAGGTCCGGAGTCATCGTTTTTCATCCGAAAATTGATTTTTCGGACTGTACCAAAAATGATTCAAAATGTCAATTGGATCGTGCCTCGTGTTGAATAACCACTTTTTAAACCCTCACAGTGACCAAAATTGCCATTTTTACAGAGTTTTGCTATCTCAAAAGCTTCCATTTTGACCCGTTTCAGGCACAGAAATGACTTTAAACACACTTATTTTAGTTGACAAAGTCATAATTCACATCCAACAGTCATTTAGAGTCAAAAGATTAAATGTTGAAATTTCATCATCATAGACCATTTTGGGATCGTTCGACAGGTCCGGAGTCATTGTTTTTCATCCAAAAATTGATTTTTTGGACTGTACCAAAAATGATTCAAAATGTCAATTGGATCGTGCCTCATGTTGAATAACCACTTTTTAAACCCTCACAGTGACCAAAATTGCCATTTTTACAGAGTTTTGCTTACTCAAAATCTTCCATTTTGACCCGTTTCAGGCACAGAAATGACTTTAAACACACTTATTTTAGTTGACAAAGTCATAATTCACATCCAACAGTCATTTAGAGTCAAAAGATTAAATGTTGAAATTTCATCCATATTGACCATTTTGGGATCGTTCGACAGGTCCGGAGTCATCGTTTTTCATCCGAAAATTGATTTTTCGGACTGTACCAAAAATGATTCAAAATGTCAATTGGATCGTGCCTCATGTTGAATAACCACTTTTTAAACCCTCACAGTGACCAAAATTGCCATTTTTACAGAGTTTTGCTTACTCAAAAGCTTCCATTTTGACCCGTTTCAGGCACAGAAATGACTTTAAACACACTTATTTTAGTTGACAAAGTCATAATTCACATCCAACAGTCATTTAGAGTCAAAAGATTAAATGTTGAAATTTCATCATCATAGACCATTTTGGGATCGTTCGACAGGTCCGGAGTCATCGTTTTTCATCCAAAAATTGATTTTTTGGACTGTACCAAAAATGATTCAAAATGTCAATTGGATCGTGCCTCATGTTGAATAACCACTTTTTAAACCCTCACAGTGACCAAAATTGCCATTTTTACAGAGTTTTGCTTACTCAAAAGCTTCCATTTTGACCCGTTTCAGGCACAAAAATGACTTTAAACACACTTATTCTAGTTGACAAAGTCATAATTCACATCCAACAGTCATGTAGAGTCAAAAGATTAAATGTTGAAATTTCATCCATATTGACCATTTTGGGATCGTTCGACAGGTCCGGAGTCATCGTTTTTCATCCGAAAATTGATTTTTCGGACTGTACCAAAAATGATTCAAAATGTCAATTGGATCGTGCCTCGTGTTGAATAACCACTTTTTAAACCCTCACAGTGACCAAAATTGCCATTTTTACAGAGTTTTGCTATCTCAAAAGCTTCCATTTTGACCCGTTTCAGGCACAGAAATGACTTTAAACACACTTATTTTAGTTGACAAAGTCATAATTCACATCCAACAGTCATTTAGAGTCAAAAGATTAAATGTTGAAATTTCATCATCATAGACCATTTTGGGATCGTTCGACAGGTCCGGAGTCATCGTTTTTCATCCGAAAATTGATTTTTCGGACTGTACCAAAAATGATTCAAAATGTCAATTGGATCGTGCCTCATGTTGAATAACCACTTTTTAAACCCTCACAGTGACCAAAATTGCCATTTTTACAGAGTTTTGCTTACTCAAAAGCTTCCATTTTGACCCGTTCCAGGCACAGAAATGACTTTAAACACACTTATTCTAGTTGACAAAGTCATAATTCACATCCAACAGTCATTTAGAGTCAAAAGATTAAATGTTGAAATTTCATCCATATTGACCATTTTGGGATCGTTCGACAGGTCCGGAGTCATCGTTTTTCATCCGAAAATTGATTTTTCGGACTGTACCAAAAATGATTCAAAATGTCAATTGGATCATGCCTCATGTTGAATAACCACTTTTTAAACCCTCACAGTGACCAAAATTGCCATTTTTACAGAGTTTTGCTTACTCAAAAGCTTCCATTTTGACCCGTTTCAGGCACAAAAATGACTTTAAACACACTTATTCTAGTTGACAAAGTCATAATTCACATCCAACAGTCATGTAGAGTCAAAAGATTAAATGTTGAAATTTCATCCATATTGACCATTTTGGGATCGTTCGACAGGTCCGGAGTCATCGTTTTTCATCCGAAAATTGATTTTTCGGACTGTACCAAAAATGATTCAAAATGTCAATTGGATCGTGCCTCATGTTGAATAACCACTTTTTAAACCCTCACAGTGACCAAAATTGCCATTTTTACAGAGTTTTGCTTACTCAAAAGCTTCCATTTTGACCCGTTTCAGGCACAGAAATGACTTTAAACACACTTATTTTAGTTGACAAAGTCATAATTCACATCCAACAGTCATTTAGAGTCAAAAGATTAAATGTTGAAATTTCATCATCATAGACCATTTTGGGATCGTTCGACAGGTCCGGAGTCATCGTTTTTCATCCAAAAATTGATTTTTTGGACTGTACCAAAAATGATTCAAAATGTCAATTGGATCGTGCCTCATGTTGAATAACCACTTTTTAAACCCTCACAGTGACCAAAATTGCCATTTTTACAGAGTTTTGCTTACTCAAAAGCTTCCATTTTGACCCGTTTCAGGCACAGAAATGACTTTAAACACACTTATTTTAGTTGACAAAGTCATAATTCACATCCAACAGTCATTTAGAGTCAAAAGATTAAATGTTGAAATTTCATCCATATTGACCATTTTGGGATCGTTCGACAGGTCCGGAGTCATCGTTTTTCATCCGAAAATTGATTTTTCGGACTGTACCAAAAATGATTCAAAATGTCAATTGGATCGTGCCTCATGTTGAATAACCACTTTTCAAACCCTCACAGTGACCAAAATTGCCATTTTTACAGAGTTTTGCTTACTCAAAAGCTTCCATTTTGACCCGTTCCAGGCACAGAAATGACTTTAAACACACTTATTCTAGTTGACAAAGTCATAATTCACATCCAACAGTCATTTAGAGTCAAAAGATTAAATGTTGAAATTTCATCCATATTGACCATTTTGGGATCGTTCGACAGGTCCGGAGTCATCGTTTTTCATCCGAAAATTGATTTTTCGGACTGTACCAAAAATGATTCAAAATGTCAATTGGATCATGCCTCATGTTGAATAACCCCTTTTTAAACCCTCACAGTGACCAAAATTGCCATTTTTACAGAGTTTTGCTTACTCAAAAGCTTCCATTTTGACCCGTTTCAGGCACAAAAATGACTTTAAACACACTTATTCTAGTTGACAAAGTCATAATTCACATCCAACAGTCATGTAGAGTCAAAAGATTAAATGTTGAAATTTCATCCATATTGACCATTTTGGGATCGTTCGACAGGTCCGGAGTCATCGTTTTTCATCCGAAAATTGATTTTTCGGACTGTACCAAAAATGATTCAAAATGTCAATTGGATCGTGCCTCGTGTTGAATAACCACTTTTTAAACCCTCACAGTGACCAAAATTGCCATTTTTACAGAGTTTTGCTATCTCAAAAGCTTCCATTTTGACCCGTTTCAGGCACAGAAATGACTTTAAACACACTTATTTTAGTTGACAAAGTCATAATTCACATCCAACAGTCATTTAGAGTCAAAAGATTAAATGTTGAAATTTCATCATCATAGACCATTTTGGGATCGTTCGACAGGTCCGGAGTCATCGTTTTTCATCCAAAAATTAATTTTTTGGACTGTACCAAAAATGATTCAAAATGTCAATTGGATCGTGCCTCATGTTGAATAACCACTTTTTAAACCCTCACAGTGACCAAAATTGCCATTTTTACAGAGTTTTGCTTACTCAAAAGCTTCCATTTTGACCCGTTTCAGGCACAGAAATGACTTTAAACACACTTATTTTAGTTGACAAAGTCATAATTCACATCCAACAGTCATTTAGAGTCAAAAGATTAAATGTTGAAATTTCATCCATATTGACCATTTTGGGATCGTTCGACAGGTCCGGAGTCATCGTTTTTCATCCGAAAATTGATTTTTCGGACTGTACCAAAAATGATTCAAAATGTCAATTGGATCGTGCCTCATGTTGAATAACCACTTTTTAAACCCTCACAGTGACCAAAATTGCCATTTTTACAGAGTTTTGCTTACTCAAAAGCTTCCATTTTGACCCGTTCCAGGCACAGAAATGACTTTAAACACACTTATTCTAGTTGACAAAGTCATAATTCACATCCAACAGTCATTTAGAGTCAAAAGATTAAATGTTGAAATTTCATCCATATTGACCATTTTGGGATCGTTCGACAGGTCCGGAGTCATCGTTTTTCATCCGAAAATTGATTTTTCGGACTGTACCAAAAATGATTCAAAATGTCAATTGGATCATGCCTCATGTTGAATAACCACTTTTTAAACCCTCACAGTGACCAAAATTGCCATTTTTACAGAGTTTTGCTTACTCAAAAGCTTCCATTTTGACCCGTTTCAGGCACAAAAATGACTTTAAACACACTTATTCTAGTTGACAAAGTCATAATTCACATCCAACAGTCATGTAGAGTCAAAAGATTAAATGTTGAAATTTCATCCATATTGACCATTTTGGGATCGTTCGACAGGTCCGGAGTCATCGTTTTTCATCCGAAAATTGATTTTTCGGACTGTACCAAAAATGATTCAAAATGTCAATTGGATCGTGCCTCGTGTTGAATAACCACTTTTTAAACCCTCACAGTGACCAAAATTGCCATTTTTACAGAGTTTTGCTATCTCAAAAGCTTCCATTTTGACCCGTTTCAGGCACAGAAATGACTTTAAACACACTTATTTTAGTTGACAAAGTCATAATTCACATCCAACAGTCATTTAGAGTCAAAAGATTAAATGTTGAAATTTCATCATCATAGACGATTTTGGGATCGTTCGACAGGTCCGGAGTCATCGTTTTTCATCCAAAAATTAATTTTTTGGACTGTACCAAAAATGATTCAAAATGTCAATTGGATCGTGCCTCATGTTGAATAACCACTTTTTAAACCCTCACAGTGACCAAAATTGCCATTTTTACAGAGTTTTGCTTACTCAAAAGCTTCCATTTTGACCCGTTTCAGGCACAGAAATGACTTTAAACACACTTATTTTAGTTGACAAAGTCATAATTCACATCCAACAGTCATTTAGAGTCAAAAGATTAAATGTTGAAATTTCATCCATATTGACCATTTTGGGATCGTTCGACAGGTCCGGAGTCATCGTTTTTCATCCGAAAATTGATTTTTCGGACTGTACCAAAAATGATTCAAAATGTCAATTGGATCGTGCCTCATGTTGAATAACCACTTTTTAAACCCTCACAGTGACCAAAATTGCCATTTTTACAGAGTTTTGCTTACTCAAAAGCTTCCATTTTGACCCGTTTCAGGCACAGAAATGACTTTAAACACACTTATTTTAGTTGACAAAGTCATAATTCACATCCAACAGTCATTTAGAGTCAAAAGATTAAATGTTGAAATTTCATCATCATAGACCATTTTGGGATCGTTCGACAGGTCCGGAGTCATCGTTTTTCATCCAAAAATTGATTTTTTGGACTGTACCAAAAATGATTCAAAATGTCAATTGGATCGTGCCTCATGTTGAATAACCACTTTTTAAACCCTCACAGTGACCAAAATTGCCATTTTTATAGAGTTTTGCTTACTCAAAAGCTTCCATTTTGACCCGTTTCAGGCACAGAAATGACTTTAAACACACTTATTTTAGTTGACAAAGTCATAATTCACATCCAACAGTCATTTAGAGTCAAAAGATTAAATGTTGAAATTTCATCCATATTGACCATTTTGGGATCGTTCGACAGGTCCAGAGTCATCGTTTTTCATCCGAAAATTGATTTTTCGGACTGTACCAAAAATGATTCAAAATGTCAATTGGATCGTGCCTCATGTTGAATAACCATTTTTTAAACCCTCACAGTGACCAAAATTGCCATTTTTACAGAGTTTTGCTTACTCAAAAGCTTCAATTTTGACCCGTTTCAGGCACAGAAATGACTTTAAACACACTTATTCTAGTTGACAAAGTCATAATTCACATCCAACAGTCATTTAGAGTCAAAAGATTAAATGTTGAAATTTCATCCATATTGACCATTTTGGGATCGTTCGACAGGTCCGGAGTCATCGTTTTTCATCCAAAAATTGATTTTTTGGACTGTACCAAAAATGATTCAAAATGTCAATTGGATCGTGCCTCATGTTGAATAACCACTTTTTAAACCCTCACAGTGACCAAAATTGCCATTTTTACAGAGTTTTGCTTACTCAAAAGCTTCCATTTTGACCCGTTTCAGGCACAGAAATGACTTTAAACACACTTATTTTAGTTGACAAAGTCATAATTCACATCCAACAGTCATTTAGAGTCAAAAGATTAAATGTTGAAATTTCATCCATATTGACCATTTTGGGATCGTTCGACAGGTCCGGAGTCATCGTTTTTCATCCGAAAATTGATTTTTCGGACTGTACCAAAAATGATTCAAAATGTCAATTGGATCGTGCCTCATGTTGAATAACCACTTTTTAAACCCTCACAGTGACCAAAATTGCCATTTTTACAGAGTTTTGCTTACTCAAAAGCTTCCATTTTGACCCGTTTCAGGCTCAGAAATGACTTTAAACACACTTATTTTAGTTGACAAAGTCATAATTCACATCCAACAGTCATTTAGAGTCAAAAGATTAAATGTTGAAATTTCATCCATATTGACCATTTTGGGATCGTTCGACAGGTCCGGAGTCATCGTTTTTCATCCGAAAATTGATTTTTCGGACTGTACCAAAAATGATTCAAAATGTCAATTGGATCGTGCCTCATGTTGAATAACCACTTTTTAAACCCTCACAGTGACCAAAATTGCCATTTTTACAGAGTTTTGCTTACTCAAAAGCTTCCATTTTGAACCGTTTCAGGCACAGAAATGACTTTAAACACACTTATTCTAGTTGACAAAGTCATAATTCACATCCAACAGTCATTTAGAGTCAAAAGATTAAATGTTGAAATTTCATCCATATTGACCATTTTGGGATCGTTCGACAGGTCCGGAGTCATCGTTTTTCATCCGAAAATTGATTTTTTTGGACTGTACCAAAAATGATTCAAAATGTCAATTGGATCGTGCCTCATGTTGAATAACCACTTTTTAAACCCTCACAGTGACCAAAATTGCCATTTTTACAGAGTTTTGCTATCTCAAAAGCTTCCATTTTGACCCGTTCCAGGCACAGAAATGACTTTAAACACACTTATTCTAGTTGACAAAGTCATAATTCACATCCAACAGTCATTTAGAGTCAAAAGATTAAATGTTGAAATTTCATCATCATAGACCATTTTGGGATCGTTCGACAGGTCCGGAGTCATCGTTTTTCATCCAAAAATTGATTTTTTGGACTGTACCAAAAATGATTCAAAATGTCAATTGGATCGTGCCTCATGTTGAATAACCACTTTTTAAACCCTCACAGTGACCAAAATTGCCATTTTTATAGAGTTTTGCTTACTCAAAAGCTTCCATTTTGACCCGTTTCAGGCACAGAAATGACTTTAAACACACTTATTTTAGTTGACAAAGTCATAATTCACATCCAACAGTCATTTAGAGTCAAAAGATTAAATGTTGAAATTTCATCCATATTGACCATTTTGGGATCGTTCGACAGGTCCGGAGTCATCGTTTTTCATCCGAAAATTGATTTTTCGGACTGTACCAAAAATGATTCAAAATGTCAATTGGATCGTGCCTCATGTTGAATAACCACTTTTTAAACCCTCACAGTGACCAAAATTGCCATTTTTACAGAGTTTTGTTTACTCAAAAGCTTCTTTTTTGACCCGTTTCAGGCACAGAAATGACTTTAAACACACTTATTCTAGTTGACAAAGTCATAATTCACATCCAACAGTCATTTAGAGTCAAAAGATTAAATGTTGAAATTTCATCCATATTGACCATTTTGGGATCGTTCGACAGGTCCGGAGTCATCGTTTTTCATCCGAAAATTGATTTTTTGGACTGTACCAAAAATGATTCAAAATGTCAATTGGATCGTGCCTCATGTTGAATAACCACTTTTTAAACCCTCACAGTGACCAAAATTGCCATTTTTACAGAGTTTTGCTATCTCAAAAGCTTCCATTTTGACCCGTTCCAGGCACAGAAATGACTTTAAACACACTTATTCTAGTTGACAAAGTCATAATTCACATCCAACAGTCATTTAGAGTCAAAAGATTAAATGTTGAAATTTCATCCATATTGACCATGTTGGGATCGTTCGACAGGTCCGGAGTCATCGTTTTTCATCCGAAAATTGATTTTTCGGACTGTACCAAAAATGATTCAAAATGTCAATTGGGTCGTGCCTCATGTTGAATAACCACTTTTTAAACCCTCACAGTGACCAAAATTGCCATTTTTACAGAGTTTTGCTATCTCAAAAGCTTCCATTTAGACCCGTTCCAGGCACAGAAATGACTTTAAACACACTTATTCTAGTTGACAAAGTCATAATTCACATCCAACAGTTATTTAGAGTCAAAAGATTAAATGTTGAAATTTCATCCATATTGACCATTTTGGGATCGTTCGACAGGTCCGGAGTCATCGTTTTTCATCCGAAAATTGATTTTTCGGACTGTACCAAAAATGATTCAAAATGTCAATTGGATCGTGCCTCATGTTGAATAACCACTTTTTAAACCCTCACAGTGACCAAAATTGCCATTTTTACAGAGTTTTGCTTACTCAAAAGCTTCCATTTTGACCCGTTCCAGGCACAGAAATGACTTTAAACACACTTATTCTAGTTGACAAAGTCATAATTCACATCCAACAGTCATTTAGAGTCAAAAGATTAAATGTTGAAATTTCATCCATATTGACCATTTTGGGATCGTTTGACAGGTCCGGAGTCATCGTTTTTCATCCGAAAATTGATTTTTCGGACTGTACCAAAAATGATTCAAAATGTCAATTGGATCATGCCTCATGTTGAATAACCACTTTTTAAACCCTCACAGTGACCAAAATTGCCATTTTTACAGAGTTTTGCTTACTCAAAAGCTTCCATTTTGACCCGTTTCAGGCACAGAAATGACTTTAAACACACTTATTCTAGTTGACAAAGTCATAATTCACATCCAACAGTCATGTAGAGTCAATAGATTAAATGTTGAAATTTCATCCATATTGACCATTTTGGGATCGTTCGACAGGTCCGGAGTCATCGTTTTTCATCCAAAAATTGATTTTTCGGACTGTACCAAAAATGATTCAAAATGTCAATTGGATCGTGCCTCGTGTTGAATAACCACTTTTTAAACCCTCACAGTGACCAAAATTGCCATTTTTACAGAGTTTTCCTATCTCAAAAGCTTCCATTTTGACCCGTTTCAGGCACAGAAATGACTTTAAACACACTTATTTTAGTTGACAAAGTCATAATTCACATCCAACAGTCATTTAGAGTCAAAAGATTAAATGTTGAAATTTCATCATCATAGACCATTTTGGGATCGTTCGACAGGTCCGGAGTCATCGTTTTTCATCCAAAAATTGATTTTTTGGACTGTACCAAAAATGATTCAAAATGTCAATTGGATCGTGCCTCATGTTGAATAACCACTTTTTAAACCCTCACAGTGACCAAAATTGCCATTTTTACAGAGTTTTGCTTACTCAAAAGCTTCCATTTTGACCCGATTCAGGCACAGAATTGACTTTAAACACACTTATTTTAGTTGACAAAGTCATAATTCACATCCAACAGTCATTTAGAGTCAAAAGATTAAATGTTGAAATTTCATCCATATTGACCATTTTGGGATCGTTCGACAGGTCCGGAGTCATCGTTTTTCATCCGAAAATTGATTTTTCGGACTGTACCAAAAATGATTCAAAATGTCAATTGGATCGTGCCTCATGTTCAATAACCACTTTTTAAACCCTCACAGTGACCAAAATTGCCATTTTTACAGAGTTTTGCTTACTCAAAAGCTTCCATTTTGACCCGTTTCAGGCACAGAAATGACTTTAAACACACTTATTTTAGTTGACAAAGTCATAATTCACATCCAACAGTCATTTAGAGTCAAAAGATTAAATGTTGAAATTTCATCATCATAGACCATTTTGGGATCGTTCGACAGGTCCGGAGTCATCGTTTTTCATCCAAAAATTGATTTTTTGGACTGTACCAAAAATGATTCAAAATGTCAATTGGATCGTGCCTCATGTTGAATAACCACTTTTTAAACCCTCACAGTGACCAAAATTGCCATTTTTATAGAGTTTTGCTTACTCAAAAGCTTCCATTTTGACCCGTTTCAGGCACAGAAATGACTTTAAACACACTTATTTTAGTTGACAAAGTCATAATTCACATCCAACAGTCATTTAGAGTCAAAAGATTAAATGTTGAAATTTCATCCATATTGACCATTTTGGGATCGTTCGACAGGTCCGGAGTCATCGTTTTTCATCCAAAAATTGATTTTTTGGACTGTACCAAAAATGATTCAAAATGTCAATTGGATCGTGCCTCATGTTGAATAACCACTTTTTAAACCCTCACAGTGACCAAAATTGCCATTTTTATAGAGTTTTGCTTACTCAAAAGCTTCCATTTTGACCCGTTTCAGGCACAGAAATGACTTTAAACACACTTATTTTAGTTGACAAAGTCATAATTCACATCCAACAGTCATTTAGAGTCAAAAGATTAAATGTTGAAATTTCATCATCATAGACCATTTTGGGATCGTTCGACAGGTCCGGAGTCATCGTTTTTCATCCAAAAATTGATTTTTTGGACTGTACCAAAAATGATTCAAAATGTCAATTGGATCGTGCCTCATGTTGAATAACCACTTTTTAAACCCTCACAGTGACCAAAATTGCCATTTTTATAGAGTTTTGCTTACTCAAAAGCTTCCATTTTGACACGTTTCAGGCACAGAAATGACTTTAAACACACTTATTTTAGTTGACAAAGTCATAATTCACATCCAACAGTCATTTAGAGTCAAAAGATTAAATGTTGAAATTTCATCCATATTGACCATTTTGGGATCGTTCGACAGGTCCGGAGTCATCGTTTTTCATCCGAAAATTGATTTTTCGGACTGTACCAAAAATGATTCAAAATGTCAATTGGATCGTGCCTCATGTTGAATAACCACTTTTTAAACCCTCACAGTGACCAAAATTGCCATTTTTACAGAGTTTTGTTTACTCAAAAGCTTCCATTTTGACCCGTTTCAGGCACAGAAATGACTTTAAACACACTTATTCTAGTTGACAAAGTCATAATTCACATCCAACAGTCATTTAGAGTCAAAAGATTAAATGTTGAAATTTCATCCATATTGACCATTTTGGGATCGTTCGACAGGTCCGGAGTCATCGTTTTTCATCCGAAAATTGATTTTTTGGACTGTACCAAAAATGATTCAAAATGTCAATTGGATCGTGCCTCATGTTGAATAACCACTTTTTAAACCCTCACAGTGACCAAAATTGCCATTTTTACAGAGTTTTGCTATCTCAAAAGCTTCCATTTTGACCCGTTCCAGGCACAGAAATGACTTTAAACACACTTATTCTAGTTGACAAAGTCATAATTCACATCCAACAGTCATTTAGAGTCAAAAGATTAAATGTTGAAATTTCATCCATATTGACCATGTTGGGATCGTTCGACAGGTCCGGAGTCATCGTTTTTCATCCGAAAATTGATTTTTCGGACTGTACCAAAAATGATTCAAAATGTCAATTGGGTCGTGCCTCATGTTGAATAACCACTTTTTAAACCCTCACAGTGACCAAAATTGCCATTTTTACAGAGTTTTGCTATCTCAAAAGCTTCCATTTAGACCCGTTCCAGGCACAGAAATGACTTTAAACACACTTATTCTAGTTGACAAAGTCATAATTCACATCCAACAGTTATTTAGAGTCAAAAGATTAAATGTTGAAATTTCATCCATATTGACCATTTTGGGATCGTTCGACAGGTCCGGAGTCATCGTTTTTCATCCGAAAATTGATTTTTCGGACTGTACCAAAAATGATTCAAAATGTCAATTGGATCGTGCCTCATGTTGAATAACCACTTTTTAAACCCTCACAGTGACCAAAATTGCCATTTTTACAGAGTTTTGCTTACTCAAAAGCTTCCATTTTGACCCGTTCCAGGCACAGAAATGACTTTAAACACACTTATTCTAGTTGACAAAGTCATAATTCACATCCAACAGTCATTTAGAGTCAAAAGATTAAATGTTGAAATTTCATCCATATTGACCATTTTGGGATCGTTCGACAGGTCCGGAGTCATCGTTTTTCATCCGAAAATTGATTTTTCGGACTGTACCAAAAATGATTCAAAATGTCAATTGGGTCGTGCCTCATGTTGAATAACCACTTTTTAAACCCTCACAGTGACCAAAATTGCCATTTTTACAGAGTTTTGCTATCTCAAAAGCTTCCATTTTGACCCGTTCCAGGCACAGAAATGACTTTAAACACACTTATTCTAGTTGACAAAGTCATAATTCACATCCAACAGTTATTTAGAGTCAAAAGATTAAATGTTGAAATTTCATCCATATTGACCATTTTGGGATCGTTCGACAGGTCCGGAGTCATCGTTTTTCATCCAAAAATTGATTTTTTGGACTGTACCAAAAATGATTCAAAATGTCAATTGGATCGTGCCTCATGTTGAATAACCACTTTTTAAACCCTCACAGTGACCAAAATTGCCATTTTTATAGAGTTTTGCTTACTCAAAAGCTTCCATTTTGACCCGTTTCAGGCACAGAAATGACTTTAAACACACTTATTTTAGTTGACAAAGTCATAATTCACATCCAACAGTCATTTAGAGTCAAAAGATTAAATGTTGAAATTTCATCCATATTGACCATTTTGGGATCGTTCGACAGGTCCGGAGTCATCGTTTTTCATCCGAAAATTGATTTTTCGGACTGTACCAAAAATGATTCAAAATGTCAATTGGATCGTGCCTCATGTTGAATAACCACTTTTTAAACCCTCACAGTGACCAAAATTGCCATTTTTACAGAGTTTTGCTTACTCAAAAGCTTCCATTTTGACCGTTTCAGGCACAGACATGACTTTAAACACACTTATTCTAGTTGACAAAGTCATAATTCACATCCAACAGTCATTTAGAGTCAAAAGATTAAATGTTGAAATTTCATCCATATTGACCATTTTGGGATCGTTCGACAGGTCCGGAGTCATCGTTTTTCATCCGAAAATTGATTTTTTGGACTGTACCAAAAATGATTCAAAATGTCAATTGGATCGTGCCTCATGTTGAATAACCACTTTTTAAACCCTCACAGTGACCAAAATTGCCATTTTTACAGAGTTTTGCTATCTCAAAAGCTTCCATTTTGACCCGTTCCAGGCACAGAAATGACTTTAAACACACTTATTCTAGTTGACAAAGTCATAATTCACATCCAACAGTCATTTAGAGTCAAAAGATTAAATGTTGAAATTTCATCCATATTGACCATGTTGGGATCGTTCGACAGGTCCGGAGTCATCGTTTTTCATCCGAAAATTGATTTTTCGGACTGTACCAAAAATGATTAAAAATGTCAATTGGGTCGTGCCTCATGTTGAATAACCACTTTTTAAACCCTCACAGTGACCAAAATTGCCATTTTTACAGAGTTTTGCTATCTCAAAAGCTTCCATTTTGACCTGTTTCAGGCACAGAAATGACTTTAAACACACTTATTCTAGTTGACAAAGTCATAATTCACATCCAACAGTCATTTAGAGTCAAAAGATTAAATGTTGAAATTTCATCATCATAGACCATTTTGGGATCGTTCGACAGGTCCGGAGTCATCGTTTTTCATCCAAAAATAGATTTTTTGGACTGTACCAAAAATGATTCAAAATGTCAATTGGATCGTGCCTCATGTTGAATAACCACTTTTTAAACCCTCACAGTGACCAAAATTGCCATTTTTATAGAGTTTTGCTTACTCAAAAGCTTCCATTTTGACCCGTTTCAGGCACAGAAATGACTTTAAACACACTTATTTTAGTTGACAAAGTCATAATTCACATCCAACAGTCATTTAGAGTCAAAAGATTAAATGTTGAAATTTCATCCATATTGACCATGTTGGGATCGTTCGACAGGTCCGGAGTCATCGTTTTTCATCCGAAAATTGATTTTTCGGACTGTACCAAAAATGATTCAAAATGTCAATTGGATCGTGCCTCATGTTGAATAACCACTTTTTAAACCCTCACAGTGACCAAAATTCGCATTTTTACAGAGTTTTGCTTACTCAAAAGCTTCCATTTTGACCCGTTTCAGGCACAGAAATGACTTTAAACACACTTATTCTAGTTGACAAAGTCATAATTCACATCCAACAGTCATTTAGAGTCAAAAGATTAAATGTTGAAATTTCATCCATATTGACCATTTTGGGATCGTTCGACAGGTCCGGAGTCATCGTTTTTCATCCGAAAATTGATTTTTTGGACTGTACCAAAAATGATTCAAAATGTCAATTGGATCGTGCCTCATGTTGAATAACCACTTTTTAAACCCTCACAGTGACCAAAATTGCCATTTTTACAGAGTTTTGCTATCTCAAAAGCTTCCATTTTGACCCGTTCCAGGCACAGAAATGACTTTAAACACACTTATTCTAGTTGACAAAGTCATAATTCACATCCAACAGTCATTTAGAGTCAAAAGATTAAATGTTGAAATTTCATCCATATTGACCATGTTGGGATCGTTCGACAGGTCCGGAGTCATCGTTTTTTATCCGAAAATTGATTTTTCGGACTGTACCAAAAATGATTCAAAATGTCAATTGGATCGTGCCTCATGTTGAATAACCACTTTTTAAACCCTCACAGTGACCAAAATTGCCATTTTTACAGAGTTTTGCTTACTCAAAAGCTTCCATTTTGACCCGTTTCAGGCTCAGAAATGACTTTAAACACACTTATTTTAGTTGACAAAGTCATAATTCACATCCAACAGTCATTTAGAGTCAAAAGATTAAATGTTGAAATTTCATCCATATTGACCATTTTGGGATCGTTCGACAGGTCCGGAGTCATCGTTTTTCATCCGAAAATTGATTTTTCGGACTGTACCAAAAATGATTCAAAATGTCAATTGGATCGTGCCTCATGTTGAATAACCACTTTTTAAACCCTCACAGTGACCAAAATTGCCATTTTTACAGAGTTTTGCTTACTCAAAAGCTTCCATTTTGAACCGTTTCAGGCACAGAAATGACTTTAAACACACTTATTCTAGTTGACAAAGTCATAATTCACATCCAACAGTCATTTAGAGTCAAAAGATTAAATGTTGAAATTTCATCCATATTGACCATTTTGGGATCGTTCGACAGGTCCGGAGTCATCGTTTTTCATCCGAAAATTGATTTTTTTGGACTGTACCAAAAATGATTCAAAATGTCAATTGGATCGTGCCTCATGTTGAATAACCACTTTTTAAACCCTCACAGTGACCAAAATTGCCATTTTTACAGAGTTTTGCTATCTCAAAAGCTTCCATTTTGACCCGTTCCAGGCACAGAAATGACTTTAAACACACTTATTCTAGTTGACAAAGTCATAATTCACATCCAACAGTCATTTAGAGTCAAAAGATTAAATGTTGAAATTTCATCATCATAGACCATTTTGGGATCGTTCGACAGGTCCGGAGTCATCGTTTTTCATCCAAAAATTGATTTTTTGGACTGTACCAAAAATGATTCAAAATGTCAATTGGATCGTGCCTCATGTTGAATAACCACTTTTTAAACCCTCACAGTGACCAAAATTGCCATTTTTATAGAGTTTTGCTTACTCAAAAGCTTCCATTTTGACCCGTTTCAGGCACAGAAATGACTTTAAACACACTTATTTTAGTTGACAAAGTCATAATTCACATCCAACAGTCATTTAGAGTCAAAAGATTAAATGTTGAAATTTCATCCATATTGACCATTTTGGGATCGTTCGACAGGTCCGGAGTCATCGTTTTTCATCCGAAAATTGATTTTTCGGACTGTACCAAAAATGATTCAAAATGTCAATTGGATCGTGCCTCATGTTGAATAACCACTTTTTAAACCCTCACAGTGACCAAAATTGCCATTTTTACAGAGTTTTGTTTACTCAAAAGCTTCCATTTTGACCCGTTTCAGGCACAGAAATGACTTTAAACACACTTATTCTAGTTGACAAAGTCATAATTCACATCCAACAGTCATTTAGAGTCAAAAGATTAAATGTTGAAATTTCATCCATATTGACCATTTTGGGATCGTTCAACAGGTCCGGAGTCATCGTTTTTCATCCGAAAATTGATTTTTTTGGACTGTACCAAAAATGATTCAAAATGTCAATTGGATCGTGCCTCATGTTGAATAACCACTTTTTAAACCCTCACAGTGACCAAAATTGCCATTTTTACAGAGTTTTGCTATCTCAAAAGCTTCCATTTTGACCCGTTCCAGGCACAGAAATGACTTTAAACACACTTATTCTAGTTGACAAAGTCATAATTCACATCCAACAGTCATGTAGAGTCAAAAGATTAAATGTTGAAATTTCATCCATATTGACCATTTTGGGATCGTTCGACAGGTCCGGAGTCATCGTTTTTCATCCGAAAATTGATTTTTCGGACTGTACCAAAAATGATTCAAAATGTCAATTGGATCGTGCCTCGTGTTGAATAACCACTTTTTAAACCCTCACAGTGACCAAAATTGCCATTTTTACAGAGTTTTGCTATCTCAAAAGCTTCCATTTTGACCCGTTTCAGGCACAGAAATGACTTTAAACACACTTATTTTAGTTGACAAAGTCATAATTCACATCCAACAGTCATTTAGAGTCAAAAGATTAAATGTTGAAATTTCATCATCATAGACCATTTTGGGATCGTTCGACAGGTCCGGAGTCATCGTTTTTCATCCAAAAATTGATTTTTTGGACTGTACCAAAAATGATTCAAAATGTCAATTGGATCGTGCCTCATGTTGAATAACCACTTTTTAAACCCTCACAGTGACCAAAATTGCCATTTTTACAGAGTTTTGCTTACTCAAAAGCTTCCATTTTGACCCGTTTCAGGCACAGAAATGACTTTAAACACACTTATTTTAGTTGACAAAGTCATAATTCACATCCAACAGTCATTTAGAGTCAAAAGATTAAATGTTGAAATTTCATCCATATTGACCATTTTGGGATCGTTCGACAGGTCCGGAGTCATCGTTTTTCATCCGAAAATTGATTTTTCGGACTGTACCAAAAATGATTCAAAATGTCAATTGGATCGTGCCTCATGTTGAATAACCACTTTTTAAACCCTCACAGTGACCAAAATTGCCATTTTTACAGAGTTTTGCTTACTCAAAAGCTTCCATTTTGACCCGTTTCAGGCACAGAAATGACTTTAAACACACTTATTTTAGTTGACAAAGTCATAATTCACATCCAACAGTCATGTAGAGTCAAAAGATTAAATGTTGAAATTTCATCCATATTGACCATTTTGGGATCGTTCGACAGGTCCGGAGTCATCGTTTTTCATCCGAAAATTGATTTTTCGGACTGTACCAAAAATGATTCAAAATGTCAATTGGATCGTGCCTCATGTTGAATAACCACTTTTTAAACCCTCACAGTGACCAAAATTGCCATTTTTACAGAGTTTTGCTATCTCAAAAGCTTCCATTTTGACCCGTTCCAGGCACAGAAATGACTTTAAACACACTTATTCTAGTTGACAAAGTCATAATTCACATCCAACAGTCATGTAGAGTCAAAAGATTAAATGTTGAAATTTCATCCATATTGACCATTTTGGGATCGTTCGACAGGTCCGGAGTCATCGTTTTTCATCCGAAAATTGATTTTTCGGACTGTACCAAAAATGATTCAAAATGTCAATTGGATCGTGCCTCGTGTTGAATAACCACTTTTTAAACCCTCACAGTGACCAAAATTGCCATTTTTACAGAGTTTTGCTATCTCAAAAGCTTCCATTTTGACCCGTTTCAGGCACAGAAATGACTTTAAACACACTTATTTTAGTTGACAAAGTCATAATTCACATCCAACAGTCATTTAGAGTCAAAAGATTAAATGTTGAAATTTCATCATCATAGACCATTTTGGGATCGTTCGACAGGTCCGGAGTCATCGTTTTTCATCCAAAAATTGATTTTTTGGACTGTACCAAAAATGATTCAAAATGTCAATTGGATCGTGCCTCATGTTGAATAACCACTTTTTAAACCCTCACAGTGACCAAAATTGCCATTTTTACAGAGTTTTGCTTACTCAAAAGCTTCCATTTTGACCCGTTTCAGGCACAGAAATGACTTTAAACACACTTATTTTAGTTGACAAAGTCATAATTCACATCCAACAGTCATTTAGAGTCAAAAGATTAAATGTTGAAATTTCATCCATATTGACCATTTTGGGATCGTTCGACAGGTCCGGAGTCATCGTTTTTCATCCGAAAATTGATTTTTCGGACTGTACCAAAAATGATTCAAAATGTCAATTGGATCGTGCCTCATGTTGAATAACCACTTTTTAAACCCTCACAGTGACCAAAATTGCCATTTTTACAGAGTTTTGCTTACTCAAAAGCTTCCATTTTGACCCGTTTCAGGCACAGAAATGACTTTAAACACACTTATTTTAGTTGACAAAGTCATAATTCACATCCAACAGTCATTTAGAGTCAAAAGATTAAATGTTGAAATTTCATCATCATAGACCATTTTGGGATCGTTCGACAGGTCCGGAGTCATCGTTTTTCATCCAAAAATTGATTTTTTGGACTGTACCAAAAATGATTCAAAATGTCAATTGGATCGTGCCTCATGTTGAATAACCACTTTTTAAACCCTCACAGTGACCAAAATTGCCATTTTTACAGAGTTTTGCTTACTCAAAAGCTTCCATTTTGACCCGTTTCAGGCACAAAAATGACTTTAAACACACTTATTCTAGTTGACAAAGTCATAATTCACATCCAACAGTCATGTAGAGTCAAAAGATTAAATGTTGAAATTTCATCCATATTGACCATTTTGGGATCGTTCGACAGGTCCGGAGTCATCGTTTTTCATCCGAAAATTGATTTTTCGGACTGTACCAAAAATGATTCAAAATGTCAATTGGATCGTGCCTCGTGTTGAATAACCACTTTTTAAACCCTCACAGTGACCAAAATTGCCATTTTTACAGAGTTTTGCTATCTCAAAAGCTTCCATTTTGACCCGTTTCAGGCACAGAAATGACTTTAAACACACTTATTTTAGTTGACAAAGTCATAATTCACATCCAACAGTCATTTAGAGTCAAAAGATTAAATGTTGAAATTTCATCATCATAGACCATTTTGGGATCGTTCGACAGGTCCGGAGTCATCGTTTTTCATCCAAAAATTAATTTTTTGGACTGTACCAAAAATGATTCAAAATGTCAATTGGATCGTGCCTCATGTTGAATAACCACTTTTTAAACCCTCACAGTGACCAAAATTGCCATTTTTACAGAGTTTTGCTTACTCAAAAGCTTCCATTTTGACCCGTTTCAGGCACAGAAATGACTTTAAACACACTTATTTTAGTTGACAAAGTCATAATTCACATCCAACAGTCATTTAGAGTCAAAAGATTAAATGTTGAAATTTCATCCATATTGACCATTTTGGGATCGTTCGACAGGTCCGGAGTCATCGTTTTTCATCCGAAAATTGATTTTTCGGACTGTACCAAAAATGATTCAAAATGTCAATTGGATCGTGCCTCATGTTGAATAACCACTTTTTAAACCCTCACAGTGACCAAAATTGCCATTTTTACAGAGTTTTGCTTACTCAAAAGCTTCCATTTTGACCCGTTCCAGGCACAGAAATGACTTTAAACACACTTATTCTAGTTGACAAAGTCATAATTCACATCCAACAGTCATTTAGAGTCAAAAGATTAAATGTTGAAATTTCATCCATATTGACCATTTTGGGATCGTTCGACAGGTCCGGAGTCATCGTTTTTCATCCGAAAATTGATTTTTCGGACTGTACCAAAAATGATTCAAAATGTCAATTGGATCATGCCTCATGTTGAATAACCACTTTTTAAACCCTCACAGTGACCAAAATTGCCATTTTTACAGAGTTTTGCTTACTCAAAAGCTTCCATTTTGACCCGTTTCAGGCACAAAAATGACTTTAAACACACTTATTCTAGTTGACAAAGTCATAATTCACATCCAACAGTCATGTAGAGTCAAAAGATTAAATGTTGAAATTTCATCCATATTGACCATTTTGGGATCGTTCGACAGGTCCGGAGTCATCGTTTTTCATCCGAAAATTGATTTTTCGGACTGTACCAAAAATGATTCAAAATGTCAATTGGATCGTGCCTCATGTTGAATAACCACTTTTTAAACCCTCACAGTGACCAAAATTGCCATTTTTACAGAGTTTTGCTTACTCAAAAGCTTCCATTTTGACCCGTTTCAGGCACAGAAATGACTTTAAACACACTTATTTTAGTTGACAAAGTCATAATTCACATCCAACAGTCATTTAGAGTCAAAAGATTAAATGTTGAAATTTCATCATCATAGACCATTTTGGGATCGTTCGACAGGTCCGGAGTCATCGTTTTTCATCCAAAAATTGATTTTTTGGACTGTACCAAAAATGATTCAAAATGTCAATTGGATCGTGCCTCATGTTGAATAACCACTTTTTAAACCCTCACAGTGACCAAAATTGCCATTTTTACAGAGTTTTGCTTACTCAAAAGCTTCCATTTTGACCCGTTTCAGGCACAGAAATGACTTTAAACACACTTATTTTAGTTGACAAAGTCATAATTCACATCCAACAGTCATTTAGAGTCAAAAGATTAAATGTTGAAATTTCATCCATATTGACCATTTTGGGATCGTTCGACAGGTCCGGAGTCATCGTTTTTCATCCGAAAATTGATTTTTCGGACTGTACCAAAAATGATTCAAAATGTCAATTGGATCGTGCCTCATGTTGAATAACCACTTTTCAAACCCTCACAGTGACCAAAATTGCCATTTTTACAGAGTTTTGCTTACTCAAAAGCTTCCATTTTGACCCGTTCCAGGCACAGAAATGACTTTAAACACACTTATTCTAGTTGACAAAGTCATAATTCACATCCAACAGTCATTTAGAGTCAAAAGATTAAATGTTGAAATTTCATCCATATTGACCATTTTGGGATCGTTCGACAGGTCCGGAGTCATCGTTTTTCATCCGAAAATTGATTTTTCGGACTGTACCAAAAATGATTCAAAATGTCAATTGGATCATGCCTCATGTTGAATAACCCCTTTTTAAACCCTCACAGTGACCAAAATTGCCATTTTTACAGAGTTTTGCTTACTCAAAAGCTTCCATTTTGACCCGTTTCAGGCACAAAAATGACTTTAAACACACTTATTCTAGTTGACAAAGTCATAATTCACATCCAACAGTCATGTAGAGTCAAAAGATTAAATGTTGAAATTTCATCCATATTGACCATTTTGGGATCGTTCGACAGGTCCGGAGTCATCGTTTTTCATCCGAAAATTGATTTTTCGGACTGTACCAAAAATGATTCAAAATGTCAATTGGATCGTGCCTCGTGTTGAATAACCACTTTTTAAACCCTCACAGTGACCAAAATTGCCATTTTTACAGAGTTTTGCTATCTCAAAAGCTTCCATTTTGACCCGTTTCAGGCACAGAAATGACTTTAAACACACTTATTTTAGTTGACAAAGTCATAATTCACATCCAACAGTCATTTAGAGTCAAAAGATTAAATGTTGAAATTTCATCATCATAGACCATTTTGGGATCGTTCGACAGGTCCGGAGTCATCGTTTTTCATCCAAAAATTAATTTTTTGGACTGTACCAAAAATGATTCAAAATGTCAATTGGATCGTGCCTCATGTTGAATAACCACTTTTTAAACCCTCACAGTGACCAAAATTGCCATTTTTACAGAGTTTTGCTTACTCAAAAGCTTCCATTTTGACCCGTTTCAGGCACAGAAATGACTTTAAACACACTTATTTTAGTTGACAAAGTCATAATTCACATCCAACAGTCATTTAGAGTCAAAAGATTAAATGTTGAAATTTCATCCATATTGACCATTTTGGGATCGTTCGACAGGTCCGGAGTCATCGTTTTTCATCCGAAAATTGATTTTTCGGACTGTACCAAAAATGATTCAAAATGTCAATTGGATCGTGCCTCATGTTGAATAACCACTTTTTAAACCCTCACAGTGACCAAAATTGCCATTTTTACAGAGTTTTGCTTACTCAAAAGCTTCCATTTTGACCCGTTCCAGGCACAGAAATGACTTTAAACACACTTATTCTAGTTGACAAAGTCATAATTCACATCCAACAGTCATTTAGAGTCAAAAGATTAAATGTTGAAATTTCATCCATATTGACCATTTTGGGATCGTTCGACAGGTCCGGAGTCATCGTTTTTCATCCGAAAATTGATTTTTCGGACTGTACCAAAAATGATTCAAAATGTCAATTGGATCATGCCTCATGTTGAATAACCACTTTTTAAACCCTCACAGTGACCAAAATTGCCATTTTTACAGAGTTTTGCTTACTCAAAAGCTTCCATTTTGACCCGTTTCAGGCACAAAAATGACTTTAAACACACTTATTCTAGTTGACAAAGTCATAATTCACATCCAACAGTCATGTAGAGTCAAAAGATTAAATGTTGAAATTTCATCCATATTGACCATTTTGGGATCGTTCGACAGGTCCGGAGTCATCGTTTTTCATCCGAAAATTGATTTTTCGGACTGTACCAAAAATGATTCAAAATGTCAATTGGATCGTGCCTCGTGTTGAATAACCACTTTTTAAACCCTCACAGTGACCAAAATTGCCATTTTTACAGAGTTTTGCTATCTCAAAAGCTTCCATTTTGACCCGTTTCAGGCACAGAAATGACTTTAAACACACTTATTTTAGTTGACAAAGTCATAATTCACATCCAACAGTCATTTAGAGTCAAAAGATTAAATGTTGAAATTTCATCATCATAGACGATTTTGGGATCGTTCGACAGGTCCGGAGTCATCGTTTTTCATCCAAAAATTAATTTTTTGGACTGTACCAAAAATGATTCAAAATGTCAATTGGATCGTGCCTCATGTTGAATAACCACTTTTTAAACCCTCACAGTGACCAAAATTGCCATTTTTACAGAGTTTTGCTTACTCAAAAGCTTCCATTTTGACCCGTTTCAGGCACAGAAATGACTTTAAACACACTTATTTTAGTTGACAAAGTCATAATTCACATCCAACAGTCATTTAGAGTCAAAAGATTAAATGTTGAAATTTCATCCATATTGACCATTTTGGGATCGTTCGACAGGTCCGGAGTCATCGTTTTTCATCCGAAAATTGATTTTTCGGACTGTACCAAAAATGATTCAAAATGTCAATTGGATCGTGCCTCATGTTGAATAACCACTTTTTAAACCCTCACAGTGACCAAAATTGCCATTTTTACAGAGTTTTGCTTACTCAAAAGCTTCCATTTTGACCCGTTTCAGGCACAGAAATGACTTTAAACACACTTATTTTAGTTGACAAAGTCATAATTCACATCCAACAGTCATTTAGAGTCAAAAGATTAAATGTTGAAATTTCATCATCATAGACCATTTTGGGATCGTTCGACAGGTCCGGAGTCATCGTTTTTCATCCAAAAATTGATTTTTTGGACTGTACCAAAAATGATTCAAAATGTCAATTGGATCGTGCCTCATGTTGAATAACCACTTTTTAAACCCTCACAGTGACCAAAATTGCCATTTTTATAGAGTTTTGCTTACTCAAAAGCTTCCATTTTGACCCGTTTCAGGCACAGAAATGACTTTAAACACACTTATTTTAGTTGACAAAGTCATAATTCACATCCAACAGTCATTTAGAGTCAAAAGATTAAATGTTGACATTTCATCCATATTGACCATTTTGGGATCGTTCGACAGGTCCAGAGTCATCGTTTTTCATCCGAAAATTGATTTTTCGGACTGTACCAAAAATGATTCAAAATGTCAATTGGATCGTGCCTCATGTTGAATAACCATTTTTTAAACCCTCACAGTGACCAAAATTGCCATTTTTACAGAGTTTTGCTTACTCAAAAGCTTCAATTTTGACCCGTTTCAGGCACAGAAATGACTTTAAACACACTTATTCTAGTTGACAAAGTCATAATTCACATCCAACAGTCATTTAGAGTCAAAAGATTAAATGTTGAAATTTCATCCATATTGACCATTTTGGGATCGTTCGACAGGTCCGGAGTCATCGTTTTTCATCCAAAAATTGATTTTTTGGACTGTACCAAAAATGATTCAAAATGTCAATTGGATCGTGCCTCATGTTGAATAACCACTTTTTAAACCCTCACAGTGACCAAAATTGCCATTTTTACAGAGTTTTGCTTACTCAAAAGCTTCCATTTTGACCCGTTTCAGGCACAGAAATGACTTTAAACACACTTATTTTAGTTGACAAAGTCATAATTCACATCCAACAGTCATTTAGAGTCAAAAGATTAAATGTTGAAATTTCATCCATATTGACCATTTTGGGATCGTTCGACAGGTCCGGAGTCATCGTTTTTCATCCGAAAATTGATTTTTCGGACTGTACCAAAAATGATTCAAAATGTCAATTGGATCGTGCCTCATGTTGAATAACCACTTTTTAAACCCTCACAGTGACCAAAATTGCCATTTTTACAGAGTTTTGCTTACTCAAAAGCTTCCATTTTGACCCGTTTCAGGCTCAGAAATGACTTTAAACACACTTATTTTAGTTGACAAAGTCATAATTCACATCCAACAGTCATTTAGAGTCAAAAGATTAAATGTTGAAATTTCATCCATATTGACCATTTTGGGATCGTTCGACAGGTCCGGAGTCATCGTTTTTCATCCGAAAATTGATTTTTCGGACTGTACCAAAATTGATTCAAAATGTCAATTGGATCGTGCCTCATGTTGAATAACCACTTTTTAAACCCTCACAGTGACCAAAATTGCCATTTTTACAGAGTTTTGCTTACTCAAAAGCTTCCATTTTGAACCGTTTCAGGCACAGAAATGACTTTAAACACACTTATTCTAGTTGACAAAGTCATAATTCACATCCAACAGTCATTTAGAGTCAAAAGATTAAATGTTGAAATTTCATCCATATTGACCATTTTGGGATCGTTCGACAGGTCCGGAGTCATCGTTTTTCATCCGAAAATTGATTTTTTTGGACTGTACCAAAAATGATTCAAAATGTCAATTGGATCGTGCCTCATGTTGAATAACCACTTTTTAAACCCTCACAGTGACCAAAATTGCCATTTTTACAGAGTTTTGCTATCTCAAAAGCTTCCATTTTGACCCGTTCCAGGCACAGAAATGACTTTAAACACACTTATTTTAGTTGACAAAGTCATAATTCACATCCAACAGTCATTTAGAGTCAAAAGATTAAATGTTGAAATTTCATCATCATAGACCATTTTGGGATCGTTCGACAGGTCCGGAGTCATCGTTTTTCATCCAAAAATTGATTTTTTGGACTGTACCAAAAATGATTCAAAATGTCAATTGGATCGTGCCTCATGTTGAATAACCACTTTTTAAACCCTCACAGTGACCAAAATTGCCATTTTTATAGAGTTTTGCTTACTCAAAAGCTTCCATTTTGACCCGTTTCAGGCACAGAAATGACTTTAAACACACTTATTTTAGTTGACAAAGTCATAATTCACATCCAACAGTCATTTAGAGTCAAAAGATTAAATGTTGAAATTTCATCCATATTGACCATTTTGGGATCGTTCGACAGGTCCGGAGTCATCGTTTTTCATCCGAAAATTGATTTTTCGGACTGTACCAAAAATGATTCAAAATGTCAATTGGATCGTGCCTCATGTTGAATAACCACTTTTTAAACCCTCACAGTGACCAAAATTGCCATTTTTACAGAGTTTTGTTTACTCAAAAGCTTCCATTTTGACCCGTTTCAGGCACAGAAATGACTTTAAACACACTTATTCTAGTTGACAAAGTCATAATTCACATCCAACAGTCATTTAGAGTCAAAAGATTAAATGTTGAAATTTCATCCATATTGACCATTTTGGGATCGTTCGACAGGTCCGGAGTCATCGTTTTTCATCCGAAAATTGATTTTTTGGACTGTACCAAAAATGATTCAAAATGTCAATTGGATCGTGCCTCATGTTGAATAACCACTTTTTAAACCCTCACAGTGACCAAAATTGCCATTTTTACAGAGTTTTGCTATCTCAAAAGCTTCCATTTTGACCCGTTTCAGGCACAGAAATGACTTTAAACACACTTATTTTAGTTGACAAAGTCATAATTCACATCCAACAGTCATTTAGAGTCAAAAGATTAAATGTTGAAATTTCATCCATATTGACCATTTTGGGATCGTTCGACAGGTCCGGAGTCATCGTTTTTCATCCGAAAATTGATTTTTCGGACTGTACCAAAAATGATTCAAAATGTCAATTGGATCGTGCCTCATGTTGAATAACCACTTTTTAAACCCTCACAGTGACCAAAATTGCCATTTTTACAGAGTTTTGTTTACTCAAAAGCTTCCATTTTGACCCGTTTCAGGCACAGAAATGACTTTAAACACACTTATTCTAGTTGACAAAGTCATAATTCACATCCAACAGTCATTTAGAGTCAAAAGATTAAATGTTGAAATTTCATCCATATTGACCATTTTGGGATCGTTCGACAGGTCCGGAGTCATCGTTTTTCATCCGAAAATTGATTTTTTGGACTGTACCAAAAATGATTCAAAATGTCAATTGGATCGTGCCTCATGTTGAATAACCACTTTTTAAACCCTCACAGTGACCAAAATTGCCATTTTTACAGAGTTTTGCTATCTCAAAAGCTTCCATTTTGACCCGTTCCAGGCACAGAAATGACTTTAAACACACTTATTCTAGTTGACAAAGTCATAATTCACATCCAACAGTCATTTAGAGTCAAAAGATTAAATGTTGAAATTTCATCCATATTGACCATGTTGGGATCGTTCGACAGGTCCGGAGTCATCGTTTTTCATCCGAAAATTGATTTTTCGGACTGTACCAAAAATGATTCAAAATGTCAATTGGGTCGTGCCTCATGTTGAATAACCACTTTTTAAACCCTCACAGTGACCAAAATTGCCATTTTTACAGAGTTTTGCTATCTCAAAAGCTTCCATTTAGACCCGTTCCAGGCACAGAAATGACTTTAAACACACTTATTCTAGTTGACAAAGTCATAATTCACATCCAACAGTTATTTAGAGTCAAAAGATTAAATGTTGAAATTTCATCCATATTGACCATTTTGGGATCGTTCGACAGGTCCGGAGTCATCGTTTTTCATCCGAAAATTGATTTTTCGGACTGTACCAAAAATGATTCAAAATGTCAATTGGATCGTGCCTCATGTTGAATAACCACTTTTTAAACCCTCACAGTGACCAAAATTGCCATTTTTACAGAGTTTTGCTTACTCAAAAGCTTCCATTTTGACCCGTTCCAGGCACAGAAATGACTTTAAACACACTTATTCTAGTTGACAAAGTCATAATTCACATCCAACAGTCATTTAGAGTCAAAAGATTAAATGTTGAAATTTCATCCATATTGACCATTTTGGGATCGTTTGACAGGTCCGGAGTCATCGTTTTTCATCCGAAAATTGATTTTTCGGACTGTACCAAAAATGATTCAAAATGTCAATTGGATCATGCCTCATGTTGAATAACCACTTTTTAAACCCTCACAGTGACCAAAATTGCCATTTTTACAGAGTTTTGCTTACTCAAAAGCTTCCATTTTGACCCGTTTCAGGCACAGAAATGACTTTAAACACACTTATTCTAGTTGACAAAGTCATAATTCACATCCAACAGTCATGTAGAGTCAATAGATTAAATGTTGAAATTTCATCCATATTGACCATTTTGGGATCGTTCGACAGGTCCGGAGTCATCGTTTTTCATCCAAAAATTGATTTTTCGGACTGTACCAAAAATGATTCAAAATGTCAATTGGATCGTGCCTCGTGTTGAATAACCACTTTTTAAACCCTCACAGTGACCAAAATTGCCATTTTTACAGAGTTTTCCTATCTCAAAAGCTTCCATTTTGACCCGTTTCAGGCACAGAAATGACTTTAAACACACTTATTTTAGTTGACAAAGTCATAATTCACATCCAACAGTCATTTAGAGTCAAAAGATTAAATGTTGAAATTTCATCATCATAGACCATTTTGGGATCGTTCGACAGGTCCGGAGTCATCGTTTTTCATCCAAAAATTGATTTTTTGGACTGTACCAAAAATGATTCAAAATGTCAATTGGATCGTGCCTCATGTTGAATAACCACTTTTTAAACCCTCACAGTGACCAAAATTGCCATTTTTACAGAGTTTTGCTTACTCAAAAGCTTCCATTTTGACCCGATTCAGGCACAGAATTGACTTTAAACACACTTATTTTAGTTGACAAAGTCATAATTCACATCCAACAGTCATTTAGAGTCAAAAGATTAAATGTTGAAATTTCATCCATATTGACCATTTTGGGATCGTTCGACAGGTCCGGAGTCATCGTTTTTCATCCGAAAATTGATTTTTCGGACTGTACCAAAAATGATTCAAAATGTCAATTGGATCGTGCCTCATGTTCAATAACCACTTTTTAAACCCTCACAGTGACCAAAATTGCCATTTTTACAGAGTTTTGCTTACTCAAAAGCTTCCATTTTGACCCGTTTCAGGCACAGAAATGACTTTAAACACACTTATTTTAGTTGACAAAGTCATAATTCACATCCAACAGTCATTTAGAGTCAAAAGATTAAATGTTGAAATTTCATCATCATAGACCATTTTGGGATCGTTCGACAGGTCCGGAGTCATCGTTTTTCATCCAAAAATTGATTTTTTGGACTGTACCAAAAATGATTCAAAATGTCAATTGGATCGTGCCTCATGTTGAATAACCACTTTTTAAACCCTCACAGTGACCAAAATTGCCATTTTTATAGAGTTTTGCTTACTCAAAAGCTTCCATTTTGACCCGTTTCAGGCACAGAAATGACTTTAAACACACTTATTTTAGTTGACAAAGTCATAATTCACATCCAACAGTCATTTAGAGTCAAAAGATTAAATGTTGAAATTTCATCCATATTGACCATTTTGGGATCGTTCGACAGGTCCGGAGTCATCGTTTTTCATCCAAAAATTGATTTTTTGGACTGTACCAAAAATGATTCAAAATGTCAATTGGATCGTGCCTCATGTTGAATAACCACTTTTTAAACCCTCACAGTGACCAAAATTGCCATTTTTATAGAGTTTTGCTTACTCAAAAGCTTCCATTTTGACCCGTTTCAGGCACAGAAATGACTTTAAACACACTTATTTTAGTTGACAAAGTCATAATTCACATCCAACAGTCATTTAGAGTCAAAAGATTAAATGTTGAAATTTCATCATCATAGACCATTTTGGGATCGTTCGACAGGTCCGGAGTCATCGTTTTTCATCCAAAAATTGATTTTTTGGACTGTACCAAAAATGATTCAAAATGTCAATTGGATCGTGCCTCATGTTGAATAACCACTTTTTAAACCCTCACAGTGACCAAAATTGCCATTTTTATAGAGTTTTGCTTACTCAAAAGCTTCCATTTTGACACGTTTCAGGCACAGAAATGACTTTAAACACACTTATTTTAGTTGACAAAGTCATAATTCACATCCAACAGTCATTTAGAGTCAAAAGATTAAATGTTGAAATTTCATCCATATTGACCATTTTGGGATCGTTCGACAGGTCCGGAGTCATCGTTTTTCATCCGAAAATTGATTTTTCGGACTGTACCAAAAATGATTCAAAATGTCAATTGGATCGTGCCTCATGTTGAATAACCACTTTTTAAACCCTCACAGTGACCAAAATTGCCATTTTTACAGAGTTTTGTTTACTCAAAAGCTTCCATTTTGACCCGTTTCAGGCACAGAAATGACTTTAAACACACTTATTCTAGTTGACAAAGTCATAATTCACATCCAACAGTCATTTAGAGTCAAAAGATTAAATGTTGAAATTTCATCCATATTGACCATTTTGGGATCGTTCGACAGGTCCGGAGTCATCGTTTTTCATCCGAAAATTGATTTTTTGGACTGTACCAAAAATGATTCAAAATGTCAATTGGATCGTGCCTCATGTTGAATAACCACTTTTTAAACCCTCACAGTGACCAAAATTGCCATTTTTACAGAGTTTTGCTATCTCAAAAGCTTCCATTTTGACCCGTTCCAGGCACAGAAATGACTTTAAACACACTTATTCTAGTTGACAAAGTCATAATTCACATCCAACAGTCATTTAGAGTCAAAAGATTAAATGTTGAAATTTCATCCATATTGACCATGTTGGGATCGTTCGACAGGTCCGGAGTCATCGTTTTTCATCCGAAAATTGATTTTTCGGACTGTACCAAAAATGATTCAAAATGTCAATTGGGTCGTGCCTCATGTTGAATAACCACTTTTTAAACCCTCACAGTGACCAAAATTGCCATTTTTACAGAGTTTTGCTATCTCAAAAGCTTCCATTTAGACCCGTTCCAGGCACAGAAATGACTTTAAACACACTTATTCTAGTTGACAAAGTCATAATTCACATCCAACAGTTATTTAGAGTCAAAAGATTAAATGTTGAAATTTCATCCATATTGACCATTTTGGGATCGTTCGACAGGTCCGGAGTCATCGTTTTTCATCCGAAAATTGATTTTTCGGACTGTACCAAAAATGATTCAAAATGTCAATTGGATCGTGCCTCATGTTGAATAACCACTTTTTAAACCCTCACAGTGACCAAAATTGCCATTTTTACAGAGTTTTGCTTACTCAAAAGCTTCCATTTTGACCCGTTCCAGGCACAGAAATGACTTTAAACACACTTATTCTAGTTGACAAAGTCATAATTCACATCCAACAGTCATTTAGAGTCAAAAGATTAAATGTTGAAATTTCATCCATATTGACCATTTTGGGATCGTTCGACAGGTCCGGAGTCATCGTTTTTCATCCGAAAATTGATTTTTCGGACTGTACCAAAAATGATTCAAAATGTCAATTGGGTCGTGCCTCATGTTGAATAACCACTTTTTAAACCCTCACAGTGACCAAAATTGCCATTTTTACAGAGTTTTGCTATCTCAAAAGCTTCCATTTTGACCCGTTCCAGGCACAGAAATGACTTTAAACACACTTATTCTAGTTGACAAAGTCATAATTCACATCCAACAGTTATTTAGAGTCAAAAGATTAAATGTTGAAATTTCATCCATATTGACCATTTTGGGATCGTTCGACAGGTCCGGAGTCATCGTTTTTCATCCAAAAATTGATTTTTTGGACTGTACCAAAAATGATTCAAAATGTCAATTGGATCGTGCCTCATGTTGAATAACCACTTTTTAAACCCTCACAGTGACCAAAATTGCCATTTTTATAGAGTTTTGCTTACTCAAAAGCTTCCATTTTGACCCGTTTCAGGCACAGAAATGACTTTAAACACACTTATTTTAGTTGACAAAGTCATAATTCACATCCAACAGTCATTTAGAGTCAAAAGATTAAATGTTGAAATTTCATCCATATTGACCATTTTGGGATCGTTCGACAGGTCCGGAGTCATCGTTTTTCATCCGAAAATTGATTTTTCGGACTGTACCAAAAATGATTCAAAATGTCAATTGGATCGTGCCTCATGTTGAATAACCACTTTTTAAACCCTCACAGTGACCAAAATTGCCATTTTTACAGAGTTTTGCTTACTCAAAAGCTTCCATTTTGACCGTTTCAGGCACAGACATGACTTTAAACACACTTATTCTAGTTGACAAAGTCATAATTCACATCCAACAGTCATTTAGAGTCAAAAGATTAAATGTTGAAATTTCATCCATATTGACCATTTTGGGATCGTTCGACAGGTCCGGAGTCATCGTTTTTCATCCGAAAATTGATTTTTTGGACTGTACCAAAAATGATTCAAAATGTCAATTGGATCGTGCCTCATGTTGAATAACCACTTTTTAAACCCTCACAGTGACCAAAATTGCCATTTTTACAGAGTTTTGCTATCTCAAAAGCTTCCATTTTGACCCGTTCCAGGCACAGAAATGACTTTAAACACACTTATTCTAGTTGACAAAGTCATAATTCACATCCAACAGTCATTTAGAGTCAAAAGATTAAATGTTGAAATTTCATCCATATTGACCATGTTGGGATCGTTCGACAGGTCCGGAGTCATCGTTTTTCATCCGAAAATTGATTTTTCGGACTGTACCAAAAATGATTAAAAATGTCAATTGGGTCGTGCCTCATGTTGAATAACCACTTTTTAAACCCTCACAGTGACCAAAATTGCCATTTTTACAGAGTTTTGCTATCTCAAAAGCTTCCATTTTGACCCGTTTCAGGCACAGAAATGACTTTAAACACACTTATTCTAGTTGACAAAGTCATAATTCACATCCAACAGTCATTTAGAGTCAAAAGATTAAATGTTGAAATTTCATCATCATAGACCATTTTGGGATCGTTCGACAGGTCCGGAGTCATCGTTTTTCATCCAAAAATAGATTTTTTGGACTGTACCAAAAATGATTCAAAATGTCAATTGGATCGTGCCTCATGTTGAATAACCACTTTTTAAACCCTCACAGTGACCAAAATTGCCATTTTTATAGAGTTTTGCTTACTCAAAAGCTTCCATTTTGACCCGTTTCAGGCACAGAAATGACTTTAAACACACTTATTTTAGTTGACAAAGTCATAATTCACATCCAACAGTCATTTAGAGTCAAAAGATTAAATGTTGAAATTTCATCCATATTGACCATGTTGGGATCGTTCGACAGGTCCGGAGTCATCGTTTTTCATCCGAAAATTGATTTTTCGGACTGTACCAAAAATGATTCAAAATGTCAATTGGATCGTGCCTCATGTTGAATAACCACTTTTTAAACCCTCACAGTGACCAAAATTCGCATTTTTACAGAGTTTTGCTTACTCAAAAGCTTCCATTTTGACCCGTTTCAGGCACAGAAATGACTTTAAACACACTTATTCTAGTTGACAAAGTCATAATTCACATCCAACAGTCATTTAGAGTCAAAAGATTAAATGTTGAAATTTCATCCATATTGACCATTTTGGGATCGTTCGACAGGTCCGGAGTCATCGTTTTTCATCCGAAAATTGATTTTTTGGACTGTACCAAAAATGATTCAAAATGTCAATTGGATCGTGCCTCATGTTGAATAACCACTTTTTAAACCCTCACAGTGACCAAAATTGCCATTTTTACAGAGTTTTGCTATCTCAAAAGCTTCCATTTTGACCCGTTCCAGGCACAGAAATGACTTTAAACACACTTATTCTAGTTGACAAAGTCATAATTCACATCCAACAGTCATTTAGAGTCAAAAGATTAAATGTTGAAATTTCATCCATATTGACCATGTTGGGATCGTTCGACAGGTCCGGAGTCATCGTTTTTCATCCGAAAATTGATTTTTCGGACTGTACCAAAAATGATTCAAAATGTCAATTGGGTCGTGCCTCATGTTGAATAACCACTTTTTAAACCCTCACAGTGACCAAAATTGCCATTTTTACAGAGTTTTGCTATCTCAAAAGCTTCCATTTTGACCCGTTCCAGGCACAGAAATGACTTTAAACACACTTATTCTAGTTGACAAAGTCATAATTCACATCCAACAGTTATTTAGAGTCAAAAGATTAAATGTTGAAATTTCATCCATATTGACCATTTTGGGATCGTTCGACAGGTCCGGAGTCATCGTTTTTCATCCGAAAATTGATTTTTCGGACTGTACCAAAAATGATTCAAAATGTCAATTGGATCGTGCCTCATGTTGAATAACCACTTTTTAAACCCTCACAGTGACCAAAATTGCCATTTTTACAGAGTTTTGCTTACTCAAAAGCTTCCATTTTGACCCGTTCCAGGCACAGAAATGACTTTAAACACACTTATTCTAGTTGACAAAGTCATAATTCACATCCAACAGTCATTTAGAGTCAAAAGATTAAATGTTGAAATTTTATCCATATTGACCATTTTGGGATCGTTTGACAGGTCCGGAGTCATCGTTTTTCATCCGAAAATTGATTTTTCGGACTGTACCAAAAATGATTCAAAATGTCAATTGGATCATGCCTCATGTTGAATAACCACTTTTTAAACCCTCACAGTGACCAAAATTGCCATTTTTACAGAGTTTTCCTATCTCAAAAGCTTCCATTTTGACCCGTTTCAGGCACAGAAATGACTTTAAACACACTTATTTTAGTTGACAAAGTCATAATTCACATCCAACAGTCATTTAGAGTCAAAAGATTAAATGTTGAAATTTCATCATCATAGACCATTTTGGGATCGTTCGACAGGTCCGGAGTCATCGTTTTTCATCCAAAAATTGATTTTTTGGACTGTACCAAAAATGATTCAAAATGTCAATTGGATCGTGCCTCATGTTGAATAACCACTTTTTAAACCCTCACAGTGACCAAAATTGCCATTTTTACAGAGTTTTGCTTACTCAAAAGCTTCCATTTTGACCCGTTTCAGGCACAGAATTGACTTTAAACACACTTATTTTAGTTGACAAAGTCATAATTCACATCCAACAGTCATTTAGAGTCAAAAGATTAAATGTTGAAATTTCATCCATATTGACCATTTTGGGATCGTTCGACAGGTCCGGAGTCATCGTTTTTCATCCGAAAATTGATTTTTTGGACTGTACCAAAAATGATTCAAAATGTCAATTGGATCGTGCCTCATGTTCAATAACCACTTTTTAAACCCTCACAGTGACCAAAATTGCCATTTTTACAGAGTTTTGCTTACTCAAAAGCTTCCATTTTGACCCGTTTCAGGCACAGAAATGACTTTAAACACACTTATTTTAGTTGACAAAGTCATAATTCTCATCCAACAGTCATTTAGAGTCAAAAGATTAAATGTTGAAATTTCATCCATATTGACCATTTTGGGATCGTTCGACAGGTCCGGAGTCATCGTTTTTCATCCGAAAATTGATTTTTCGGACTGTACCAAAAATGATTCAAAATGTCAATTGGATCATGCCTCATGTTGAATAACCACTTTTTAAACCCTCACAGTGACCAAAATTGCCATTTTTACAGAGTTTTACTATCTCAAAAGCTTCCATTTTGACCCGTTTCAGGCACAGAAATGACTTTAAACACACTTATTTTAGTTGACAAAGTCATAATTCACATCCAACAGTCATTTAGAGTCAAAAGATTAAATGTTGAAATTTCATCATCATAGACCATTTTGGGATCGTTCGACAGGTCCGGAGTCATCGTTTTTCATCCAAAAATTGATTTTTTGGACTGTACCAAAAATGATTCAAAATGTCAATTGGATCGTGCCTCATGTTGAATAACCACTTTTTAAACCCTCACAGTGACCAAAATTGCCATTTTTACAGAGTTTTGCTTACTCAAAAGCTTCCATTTTGACCCGTTTCAGGCACAGAATTGACTTTAAACACACTTATTTTAGTTGACAAAGTCATAATTCACATCCAACAGTCATTTAGAGTCAAAAGATTAAATGTTGAAATTTCATCCATATTGACCATTTTGGGATCGTTCGACAGGTCCGGAGTCATCGTTTTTCATCCGAAAATTGATTTTTTGGACTGTACCAAAAATGATTCAAAATGTCAATTGGATCGTGCCTCATGTTGAATAACCACTTTTTAAACCCTCACAGTGACCAAAATTGCCATTTTTATAGAGTTTTGCTTACTCAAAAGCTTCCATTTTGACCCGTTTCAGGCACAGAAATGACTTTAAACACACTTATTTTAGTTGACAAAGTCATAATTCACATCCAACAGTCATTTAGAGTCAAAAGATTAAATGTTGAAATTTCATCCATATTGACCATTTTGGGATCGTTCGACAGGTCCGGAGTCATCGTTTTTCATCCGAAAATTGATTTTTCGGACTGTACCAAAAATGATTCAAAATGTCAATTGGATCGTGCCTCATGTTGAATAACCACTTTTTAAACCCTCACAGTGACCAAAATTGCCATTTTTATAGAGTTTTGCTTACTCAAAAGCTTCCATTTTGACCCGTTTCAGGCACAGAAATGACTTTAAACACACTTATTTTAGTTGACAAAGTCATAATTCACATCCAACAGTCATTTAGAGTCAAAAGATTAAATGTTGAAATTTCATCCATATTGACCATTTTGGGATCGTTCGACAGGTCCGGTGTCATCGTTTTTCATCCGAAAATTGATTTTTCGGACTGTACCAAAAATGATTCAAAATGTCAATTGGATCGTGCCTCATGTTGAATAACCACTTTTTAAACCCTCACAGTGACCAAAATTGCCATTTTTACAGAGTTTTGCTTACTCAAAAGCTTCCATTTTGACCCGTTTCAGGCACAGAAATGACTTTAAACACACTTATTCTAGTTGACAAAGTCATAATTCACATCCAACAGTCATTTAGAGTCAAAAGATTAAATGTTGAAATTTCATCCATATTGACCATTTTGGGATCGTTCGACAGGTCCGGAGTCATCGTTTTTCATCCGAAAATTGATTTTTTGGACTGTACCAAAAATGATTCAAAATGTCAATTGGATCGTGCCTCATGTTGAATAACCACTTTTTAAACCCTCACAGTGACCAAAATTGCCATTTTTACAGAGTTTTGCTATCTCAAAAGCTTCCATTTTGACCCATTCCAGGCACAGAAATGACTTTAAACACACTTATTCTAGTTGACAAAGTCATAATTCACATCCAACAGTCATTTAGAGTCAAAAGATTAAATGTTGAAATTTCATCCATATTGACCATGTTGGGATCGTTCGACAGGTCCGGAGTCATCGTTTTTCATCCAAAAATTGATTTTTTGGACTGTACCAAAAATGATTCAAAATGTCAATTGGATCGTGCCTCATGTTGAATAACCACTTTTTAAACCCTCACAGTGACCAAAATTGCCATTTTTATAGAGTTTTGCTTACTCAAAAGCTTCCATTTTGACCCGTTTCAGGCACAGAAATGACTTTAAACACACTTATTTTAGTTGACAAAGTCATAATTCACATCCAACAGTCATTTAGAGTCAAAAGATTAAATGTTGAAATTTCATCCATATTGACCATTTTGGGATCGTTCGACAGGTCCGGAGTCATCGTTTTTCATCCGAAAATTGATTTTTCGGACTGTACCAAAAATGATTCAAAATGTCAATTGGATCGTGCCTCATGTTGAATAACCACTTTTTAAACCCTCACAGTGACCAAAATTGCCATTTTTACAGAGTTTTGCTTACTCAAAAGCTTCCATGTTGACCCGTTTCAGGCACAGAAATGACTTTAAACACACTTATTCTAGTTGACAAAGTCATAATTCACATCCAACAGTCATTTAGAGTCAAAAGATTAAATGTTGAAATTTCATCCATATTGACCATTTTGGGATCGTTCGACAGGTCCGGAGTCATCGTTTTTCATCCGAAAATTGATTTTTCGGACTGTACCAAAAATGATTCAAAATGTCAATTGGATCGTGCCTCATGTTGAATAACCACTTTTTAAACCCTCACAGTGACCAAAATTGCCATTTTTACAGAGTTTTGCTTACTCAAAAGCTTCCATTTTGACCCGTTCCAGGCACAGAAATGACTTTAAACACACTTATTCTAGTTGACAAAGTCATAATTCACATCCAACAGTCATTTAGAGTCAAAAGATTAAATGTTGAAATTTCATCCATATTGACCATTTTGGGATCGTTTGACAGGTCCGGAGTCATCGTTTTTCATCCGAAAATTGATTTTTCGGACTGTACCAAAAATGATTCAAAATGTCAATTGGATCATGCCTCATGTTGAATAACCACTTTTTAAACCCTCACAGTGACCAAAATTGCCATTTTTACAGAGTTTTGCTTACTCAAAAGCTTCCATTTTGACCCGTTTCAGGCACAGAAATGACTTTAAACACACTTATTCTAGTTGACAAAGTCATAATTCACATCCAACAGTCATGTAGAGTCAATAGATTAAATGTTGAAATTTCATCCATATTGACCATTTTGGGATCGTTCGACAGGTCCGGAGTCATCGTTTTTCATCCAAAAATTGATTTTTCGGACTGTACCAAAAATGATTCAAAATGTCAATTGGATCGTGCCTCGTGTTGAATAACCACTTTTTAAACCCTCACAGTGACCAAAATTGCCATTTTTACAGAGTTTTCCTATCTCAAAAGCTTCCATTTTGACCCGTTTCAGGCACAGAAATGACTTTAAACACACTTATTTTAGTTGACAAAGTCATAATTCACATCCAACAGTCATTTAGAGTCAAAAGATTAAATGTTGAAATTTCATCATCATAGACCATTTTGGGATCGTTCGACAGGTCCGGAGTCATCGTTTTTCATCCAAAAATTGATTTTTTGGACTGTACCAAAAATGATTCAAAATGTCAATTGGATCGTGCCTCATGTTGAATAACCACTTTTTAAACCCTCACAGTGACCAAAATTGCCATTTTTACAGAGTTTTGCTTACTCAAAAGCTTCCATTTTGACCCGATTCAGGCACAGAATTGACTTTAAACACACTTATTTTAGTTGACAAAGTCATAATTCACATCCAACAGTCATTTAGAGTCAAAAGATTAAATGTTGAAATTTCATCCATATTGACCATTTTGGGATCGTTCGACAGGTCCGGAGTCATCGTTTTTCATCCGAAAATTGATTTTTCGGACTGTACCAAAAATGATTCAAAATGTCAATTGGATCGTGCCTCATGTTCAATAACCACTTTTTAAACCCTCACAGTGACCAAAATTGCCATTTTTACAGAGTTTTGCTTACTCAAAAGCTTCCATTTTGACCCGTTTCAGGCACAGAAATGACTTTAAACACACTTATTTTAGTTGACAAAGTCATAATTCACATCCAACAGTCATTTAGAGTCAAAAGATTAAATGTTGAAATTTCATCATCATAGACCATTTTGGGATCGTTCGACAGGTCCGGAGTCATCGTTTTTCATCCAAAAATTGATTTTTTGGACTGTACCAAAAATGATTCAAAATGTCAATTGGATCGTGCCTCATGTTGAATAACCACTTTTTAAACCCTCACAGTGACCAAAATTGCCATTTTTATAGAGTTTTGCTTACTCAAAAGCTTCCATTTTGACCCGTTTCAGGCACAGAAATGACTTTAAACACACTTATTTTAGTTGACAAAGTCATAATTCACATCCAACAGTCATTTAGAGTCAAAAGATTAAATGTTGAAATTTCATCCATATTGACCATTTTGGGATCGTTCGACAGGTCCGGAGTCATCGTTTTTCATCCAAAAATTGATTTTTTGGACTGTACCAAAAATGATTCAAAATGTCAATTGGATCGTGCCTCATGTTGAATAACCACTTTTTAAACCCTCACAGTGACCAAAATTGCCATTTTTATAGAGTTTTGCTTACTCAAAAGCTTCCATTTTGACCCGTTTCAGGCACAGAAATGACTTTAAACACACTTATTTTAGTTGACAAAGTCATAATTCACATCCAACAGTCATTTAGAGTCAAAAGATTAAATGTTGAAATTTCATCATCATAGACCATTTTGGGATCGTTCGACAGGTCCGGAGTCATCGTTTTTCATCCAAAAATTGATTTTTTGGACTGTACCAAAAATGATTCAAAATGTCAATTGGATCGTGCCTCATGTTGAATAACCACTTTTTAAACCCTCACAGTGACCAAAATTGCCATTTTTATAGAGTTTTGCTTACTCAAAAGCTTCCATTTTGACACGTTTCAGGCACAGAAATGACTTTAAACACACTTATTTTAGTTGACAAAGTCATAATTCACATCCAACAGTCATTTAGAGTCAAAAGATTAAATGTTGAAATTTCATCCATATTGACCATTTTGGGATCGTTCGACAGGTCCGGAGTCATCGTTTTTCATCCGAAAATTGATTTTTCGGACTGTACCAAAAATGATTCAAAATGTCAATTGGATCGTGCCTCATGTTGAATAACCACTTTTTAAACCCTCACAGTGACCAAAATTGCCATTTTTACAGAGTTTTGTTTACTCAAAAGCTTCCATTTTGACCCGTTTCAGGCACAGAAATGACTTTAAACACACTTATTCTAGTTGACAAAGTCATAATTCACATCCAACAGTCATTTAGAGTCAAAAGATTAAATGTTGAAATTTCATCCATATTGACCATTTTGGGATCGTTCGACAGGTCCGGAGTCATCGTTTTTCATCCGAAAATTGATTTTTTGGACTGTACCAAAAATGATTCAAAATGTCAATTGGATCGTGCCTCATGTTGAATAACCACTTTTTAAACCCTCACAGTGACCAAAATTGCCATTTTTACAGAGTTTTGCTATCTCAAAAGCTTCCATTTTGACCCGTTCCAGGCACAGAAATGACTTTAAACACACTTATTCTAGTTGACAAAGTCATAATTCACATCCAACAGTCATTTAGAGTCAAAAGATTAAATGTTGAAATTTCATCCATATTGACCATGTTGGGATCGTTCGACAGGTCCGGAGTCATCGTTTTTCATCCGAAAATTGATTTTTCGGACTGTACCAAAAATGATTCAAAATGTCAATTGGGTCGTGCCTCATGTTGAATAACCACTTTTTAAACCCTCACAGTGACCAAAATTGCCATTTTTACAGAGTTTTGCTATCTCAAAAGCTTCCATTTAGACCCGTTCCAGGCACAGAAATGACTTTAAACACACTTATTCTAGTTGACAAAGTCATAATTCACATCCAACAGTTATTTAGAGTCAAAAGATTAAATGTTGAAATTTCATCCATATTGACCATTTTGGGATCGTTCGACAGGTCCGGAGTCATCGTTTTTCATCCGAAAATTGATTTTTCGGACTGTACCAAAAATGATTCAAAATGTCAATTGGATCGTGCCTCATGTTGAATAACCACTTTTTAAACCCTCACAGTGACCAAAATTGCCATTTTTACAGAGTTTTGCTTACTCAAAAGCTTCCATTTTGACCCGTTCCAGGCACAGAAATGACTTTAAACACACTTATTCTAGTTGACAAAGTCATAATTCACATCCAACAGTCATTTAGAGTCAAAAGATTAAATGTTGAAATTTCATCCATATTGACCATTTTGGGATCGTTCGACAGGTCCGGAGTCATCGTTTTTCATCCGAAAATTGATTTTTCGGACTGTACCAAAAATGATTCAAAATGTCAATTGGGTCGTGCCTCATGTTGAATAACCACTTTTTAAACCCTCACAGTGACCAAAATTGCCATTTTTACAGAGTTTTGCTATCTCAAAAGCTTCCATTTTGACCCGTTCCAGGCACAGAAATGACTTTAAACACACTTATTCTAGTTGACAAAGTCATAATTCACATCCAACAGTTATTTAGAGTCAAAAGATTAAATGTTGAAATTTCATCCATATTGACCATTTTGGGATCGTTCGACAGGTCCGGAGTCATCGTTTTTCATCCAAAAATTGATTTTTTGGACTGTACCAAAAATGATTCAAAATGTCAATTGGATCGTGCCTCATGTTGAATAACCACTTTTTAAACCCTCACAGTGACCAAAATTGCCATTTTTATAGAGTTTTGCTTACTCAAAAGCTTCCATTTTGACCCGTTTCAGGCACAGAAATGACTTTAAACACACTTATTTTAGTTGACAAAGTCATAATTCACATCCAACAGTCATTTAGAGTCAAAAGATTAAATGTTGAAATTTCATCCATATTGACCATTTTGGGATCGTTCGACAGGTCCGGAGTCATCGTTTTTCATCCGAAAATTGATTTTTCGGACTGTACCAAAAATGATTCAAAATGTCAATTGGATCGTGCCTCATGTTGAATAACCACTTTTTAAACCCTCACAGTGACCAAAATTGCCATTTTTACAGAGTTTTGCTTACTCAAAAGCTTCCATTTTGACCGTTTCAGGCACAGACATGACTTTAAACACACTTATTCTAGTTGACAAAGTCATAATTCACATCCAACAGTCATTTAGAGTCAAAAGATTAAATGTTGAAATTTCATCCATATTGACCATTTTGGGATCGTTCGACAGGTCCGGAGTCATCGTTTTTCATCCGAAAATTGATTTTTTGGACTGTACCAAAAATGATTCAAAATGTCAATTGGATCGTGCCTCATGTTGAATAACCACTTTTTAAACCCTCACAGTGACCAAAATTGCCATTTTTACAGAGTTTTGCTATCTCAAAAGCTTCCATTTTGACCCGTTCCAGGCACAGAAATGACTTTAAACACACTTATTCTAGTTGACAAAGTCATAATTCACATCCAACAGTCATTTAGAGTCAAAAGATTAAATGTTGAAATTTCATCCATATTGACCATGTTGGGATCGTTCGACAGGTCCGGAGTCATCGTTTTTCATCCGAAAATTGATTTTTCGGACTGTACCAAAAATGATTAAAAATGTCAATTGGGTCGTGCCTCATGTTGAATAACCACTTTTTAAACCCTCACAGTGACCAAAATTGCCATTTTTACAGAGTTTTGCTATCTCAAAAGCTTCCATTTTGACCCGTTTCAGGCACAGAAATGACTTTAAACACACTTATTCTAGTTGACAAAGTCATAATTCACATCCAACAGTCATTTAGAGTCAAAAGATTAAATGTTGAAATTTCATCATCATAGACCATTTTGGGATCGTTCGACAGGTCCGGAGTCATCGTTTTTCATCCAAAAATAGATTTTTTGGACTGTACCAAAAATGATTCAAAATGTCAATTGGATCGTGCCTCATGTTGAATAACCACTTTTTAAACCCTCACAGTGACCAAAATTGCCATTTTTATAGAGTTTTGCTTACTCAAAAGCTTCCATTTTGACCCGTTTCAGGCACAGAAATGACTTTAAACACACTTATTTTAGTTGACAAAGTCATAATTCACATCCAACAGTCATTTAGAGTCAAAAGATTAAATGTTGAAATTTCATCCATATTGACCATGTTGGGATCGTTCGACAGGTCCGGAGTCATCGTTTTTCATCCGAAAATTGATTTTTCGGACTGTACCAAAAATGATTCAAAATGTCAATTGGATCGTGCCTCATGTTGAATAACCACTTTTTAAACCCTCACAGTGACCAAAATTCGCATTTTTACAGAGTTTTGCTTACTCAAAAGCTTCCATTTTGACCCGTTTCAGGCACAGAAATGACTTTAAACACACTTATTCTAGTTGACAAAGTCATAATTCACATCCAACAGTCATTTAGAGTCAAAAGATTAAATGTTGAAATTTCATCCATATTGACCATTTTGGGATCGTTCGACAGGTCCGGAGTCATCGTTTTTCATCCGAAAATTGATTTTTTGGACTGTACCAAAAATGATTCAAAATGTCAATTGGATCGTGCCTCATGTTGAATAACCACTTTTTAAACCCTCACAGTGACCAAAATTGCCATTTTTACAGAGTTTTGCTATCTCAAAAGCTTCCATTTTGACCCGTTCCAGGCACAGAAATGACTTTAAACACACTTATTCTAGTTGACAAAGTCATAATTCACATCCAACAGTCATTTAGAGTCAAAAGATTAAATGTTGAAATTTCATCCATATTGACCATGTTGGGATCGTTCGACAGGTCCGGAGTCATCGTTTTTCATCCGAAAATTGATTTTTCGGACTGTACCAAAAATGATTCAAAATGTCAATTGGGTCGTGCCTCATGTTGAATAACCACTTTTTAAACCCTCACAGTGACCAAAATTGCCATTTTTACAGAGTTTTGCTATCTCAAAAGCTTCCATTTTGACCCGTTCCAGGCACAGAAATGACTTTAAACACACTTATTCTAGTTGACAAAGTCATAATTCACATCCAACAGTTATTTAGAGTCAAAAGATTAAATGTTGAAATTTCATCCATATTGACCATTTTGGGATCGTTCGACAGGTCCGGAGTCATCGTTTTTCATCCGAAAATTGATTTTTCGGACTGTACCAAAAATGATTCAAAATGTCAATTGGATCGTGCCTCATGTTGAATAACCACTTTTTAAACCCTCACAGTGACCAAAATTGCCATTTTTACAGAGTTTTGCTTACTCAAAAGCTTCCATTTTGACCCGTTCCAGGCACAGAAATGACTTTAAACACACTTATTCTAGTTGACAAAGTCATAATTCACATCCAACAGTCATTTAGAGTCAAAAGATTAAATGTTGAAATTTTATCCATATTGACCATTTTGGGATCGTTTGACAGGTCCGGAGTCATCGTTTTTCATCCGAAAATTGATTTTTCGGACTGTACCAAAAATGATTCAAAATGTCAATTGGATCATGCCTCATGTTGAATAACCACTTTTTAAACCCTCACAGTGACCAAAATTGCCATTTTTACAGAGTTTTCCTATCTCAAAAGCTTCCATTTTGACCCGTTTCAGGCACAGAAATGACTTTAAACACACTTATTTTAGTTGACAAAGTCATAATTCACATCCAACAGTCATTTAGAGTCAAAAGATTAAATGTTGAAATTTCATCATCATAGACCATTTTGGGATCGTTCGACAGGTCCGGAGTCATCGTTTTTCATCCAAAAATTGATTTTTTGGACTGTACCAAAAATGATTCAAAATGTCAATTGGATCGTGCCTCATGTTGAATAACCACTTTTTAAACCCTCACAGTGACCAAAATTGCCATTTTTACAGAGTTTTGCTTACTCAAAAGCTTCCATTTTGACCCGTTTCAGGCACAGAATTGACTTTAAACACACTTATTTTAGTTGACAAAGTCATAATTCACATCCAACAGTCATTTAGAGTCAAAAGATTAAATGTTGAAATTTCATCCATATTGACCATTTTGGGATCGTTCGACAGGTCCGGAGTCATCGTTTTTCATCCGAAAATTGATTTTTTGGACTGTACCAAAAATGATTCAAAATGTCAATTGGATCGTGCCTCATGTTCAATAACCACTTTTTAAACCCTCACAGTGACCAAAATTGCCATTTTTACAGAGTTTTGCTTACTCAAAAGCTTCCATTTTGACCCGTTTCAGGCACAGAAATGACTTTAAACACACTTATTTTAGTTGACAAAGTCATAATTCTCATCCAACAGTCATTTAGAGTCAAAAGATTAAATGTTGAAATTTCATCCATATTGACCATTTTGGGATCGTTCGACAGGTCCGGAGTCATCGTTTTTCATCCGAAAATTGATTTTTCGGACTGTACCAAAAATGATTCAAAATGTCAATTGGATCATGCCTCATGTTGAATAACCACTTTTTAAACCCTCACAGTGACCAAAATTGCCATTTTTACAGAGTTTTACTATCTCAAAAGCTTCCATTTTGACCCGTTTCAGGCACAGAAATGACTTTAAACACACTTATTTTAGTTGACAAAGTCATAATTCACATCCAACAGTCATTTAGAGTCAAAAGATTAAATGTTGAAATTTCATCATCATAGACCATTTTGGGATCGTTCGACAGGTCCGGAGTCATCGTTTTTCATCCAAAAATTGATTTTTTGGACTGTACCAAAAATGATTCAAAATGTCAATTGATCGTGCCTCATGTTGAATAACCACTTTTTAAACCCTCACAGTGACCAAAATTGCCATTTTTACAGAGTTTTGCTTACTCAAAAGCTTCCATTTTGACCCGTTTCAGGCACAGAATTGACTTTAAACACACTTATTTTAGTTGACAAAGTCATAATTCACATCCAACAGTCATTAGAGTCAAAAGATTAAATGTTGAAATTTCATCCATATTGACCATTTTGGGATCGTTCGACAGGTCCGGAGTCATCGTTTTTCATCCGAAAATTGATTTTTTGGACTGTACCAAAAATGATTCAAAATGTCAATTGGATCGTGCCTCATGTTGAATAACCACTTTTAAACCCTCACAGTGACCAAAATTGCCATTTTTATAGAGTTTTGCTTACTCAAAAGCTTCCATTTTGACCCGTTTCAGGCACAGAAATGACTTTAAACACACTTATTTTAGTTGACAAAGTCATAATTCACATCCAACAGTCATTTAGAGTCAAAAGATTAAATGTTGAAATTTCATCCATATTGACCATTTTGGGATCGTTCGACAGGTCCGGAGTCATCGTTTTTCATCCGAAAATTGATTTTTCGGACTGTACCAAAAATGATTCAAAATGTCAATTGGATCGTGCCTCATGTTGAATAACCCACTTTTTAAACCCTCACAGTGACCAAAATTGCCATTTTTATAGAGTTTTGCTTACTCAAAAGCTTCCATTTGACCCGTTTCAGGCACAGAAATGACTTTAAACACACTTATTTTAGTTGACAAAGTCATAATTCACATCCAACAGTCATTTAGAGTCAAAAGATTAAATGTTGAAATTTCATCCATATTGACCATTTTGGGATCGTTCGACAGGTCCGGTGTCATCGTTTTTCATCCGAAAATTGATTTTTCGGACTGTAACCAAAAATGATTCAAAATGTCAATTGGATCGTGCCTCATGTTGAATAACCACTTTTTAAACCCTCACAGTGACCAAAATTGCCATTTTTACAGAGTTTTGCTTACTCAAAAGCTTCCATTTTGACCCGTTTCAGGCACAGAAATGACTTTAAACACACTTATTCTAGTTGACAAAGTCATAATTCACATCCAACATGTCATTTAGAGTCAAAAGATTAAATGTTGAAATTTCATCCATATTGACCATTTTGGATCGTTCGACAGGTCCGGAGTCATCGTTTTTCATCCGAAAATTGATTTTTTGGACTGTACCAAAAATGATTCAAAATGTCAATTGGATCGTGCCTCATGTTGAATAACCACTTTTTAAACCCTCACAGTGACCAAAATTGCCATTTTTACAGAGTTTTGCTATCTCAAAAGCTTCCATTTTGACCCATTCCAGGCACAGAAATGACTTTAAACACACTTATTCTAGTTGACAAAGTCATAATTCACATCCAACAGTCATTTAGAGTCAAAAGATTAAATGTTGAAATTTCATCCATATTGACCATGTTGGGATCGTTCGACAGGTCCGGAGTCATCGTTTTTCATCCAAAAATTGATTTTTTGGACTGTACCAAAAATGATTCAAAATGTCAATTGGATCGTGCCTCATGTTGAATAACCACTTTTTAAAACCCTCACAGTGACCAAAATTGCCATTTTTATAGAGTTTTGCTTACTCAAAAGCTTCCATTTTGACCCGTTTCAGGCACAGAAATGACTTTAAACACACTTATTTTAGTTGACAAAGTCATAATTCACATCCAACAGTCATTTAGAGTCAAAAGATTAAATGTTGAAATTTCATCATATTGACCATTTTGGGATCGTTCGACAGGTCCGGAGTCATCGTTTTTCATCCGAAAATTGATTTTTCGGACTGTACCAAAAATGATTCAAAATGTCAATTGGATCGTGCCTCATGTTGAATAACCACTTTTTAAACCCTCACAGTGACCAAAATTGCCATTTTTTACAGAGTTTTGCTTACTCAAAAGCTTCCATGTTGACCCGTTTCAGGCACAGAAATGACTTAAACACACTTATTCTAGTTGACAAAGTCATAATTCACATCCAACAGTCATTAGAGTCAAAAGATTAAATGTTGAAATTTCATCCATATTGACCATTTTGGATCGTTCGACAGGTCCGGAGTCATCGTTTTTCATCCGAAAATTGATTTTTCGGACTGTACCAAAAATGATTCAAAATGTCAATTGGATCGTGCCTCATGTTGAATAACCACTTTTTAAACCCTCACAGTGACCAAAATTGCCATTTTTACAGAGTTTTGCTTACTCAAAAGCTTCCATTTTGACCCGTTCCAGCACAGAAATGACTTTAAACACACTTATTCTAGTTGACAAAGTCATAATTCACATCCAACAGTCATTTAGAGTCAAAAGATTAAATGTTGAAATTTCATCCATATTGACCATTTTGGGATCGTTTGACAGGTCCGGAGTCATCGTTTTTCATCCGAAAATTGATTTTTCGGACTGTAACCAAAAATGATTCAAAATGTCAATTGGATCATGCCTCATGTTGAATAACCACTTTTTAAACCCTCACAGTGACCAAAATTGCCATTTTTACAGAGTTTTGCTTACTCAAAGCTTCCATTTTGACCCGTTTCAGGCACAGAAATGACTTTAAACACACTTATTCTAGTTGACAAAGTCATAATTCACATCCAACAGTCATGTAGAGTCAATAGATTAAATGTTGAAATTTCATCCATATTGACCATTTTGGGATCGTTCGACAGGTCCGGAGTCATCGTTTTTCATCCAAAAATTGATTTTTCGGACTGTACCAAAAATGATTCAAAATGTCAATTGGATCGTGCCTCGTGTTGAATAACCACTTTTTAAACCCTCACAGTGACCAAAATTGCCATTTTTACAGAGTTTTCCTATCTCAAAAGCTTCCATTTTGACCCGTTTACAGGCACAGAAATGACTTTAAACACACTTATTTTAGTTGACAAAGTCATAATTCACATCCAAACAGTCATTTAGAGTCAAAAGATTAAATGTTGAAATTTCATCATCATAGACCATTTTGGGATCGTTCGACAGGTCCGGAGTCATCGTTTTTCATCCAAAAATTGATTTTTTGGACTGTACCAAAAATGATTCAAAATGTCAATTGGATCGTGCCTCATGTTGATAACCACTTTTTAAACCCTCACAGTGACCAAAATTGCCATTTTTACAGAGTTTTGCTTACTCAAAAGCTTCCATTTTGACCCGATTCAGGCACAGAATTGACTTTAAACACACTTATTTTAGTTGACAAAGTCATAATTCACATCCAACAGTCATTTAGAGTCAAAAGATTAAATGTTGAAATTTCATCCATATTGACCATTTTGGGATCGTTCGACAGGTCCGGAGTCATCGTTTTTCATCCGAAAATTGATTTTTCGGACTGTACCAAAAATGATTCAAAATGTCAATTGAATCGTGCCTCATGTTCAATAACCACTTTTAAACCCTCACAGTGACCAAAATTGCCATTTTTACAGAGTTTTGCTTACTCAAAAGCTTCCATTTTGACCCGTTTCAGGCACAGAAATGACTTTAAACACACTTATTTTAGTTGACAAAGTCATAATTCACATCCAACAGTCATTTAGAGTCAAAAGATTAAATGTTGAAATTTCATCATCATAGACCATTTTGGGATCGTTCGACAGGTCCGGAGTCATCGTTTTTCATCCAAAAATTGATTTTTGGACTGTACCAAAAATGATTCAAAAT